>NW_023270377.1:80790786-80795555 GCF_011800145.1 Mirounga leonina | reverse complement strand
AGGAGGGGAAAGGAGGGGAAAGGAGGGGAAAGGAGGGGAAAGGAGGGAGAAAAAGGGAAGGAAAAAGAAGAAATAAAGAATATAACAGTTCTAGCCCAGCTGCCCCTTTCTGAAACTGAAACAAATTTGTACTGTTTTGCCACATTTAATCTTTGAAGAAAACCAAAATGCTCTTAGCCCTCAGAATGGAACATGTGGTGATAATTGTGCCTATCATTTCTGCACCTACTAGACAGAAGAACCAAACATGTAGGAACACGACCCACACAATCTTTCATGATTTCTCACAATTCATTCATTTTATGGATAGTTGCTGTGTGTCACAATTCACCATCCCTCTCTCTCTCCAAACTTCAGGAAATATCTTAGAACTTGACAGAGTCATGAAACAATCTCTGTACCTGAATGGAACCTATTGATGTAGTCCACACAGAACAGCCTTCCAGGAGAGACAGTGGAGAAAGAAAGTATATCCAAAAGTTAAACAAAAATATCTGACACATCATTCAAGTAACAAAATATTTTGCAATCCATGAGATACCTGAGCATGCAAAACACCCTCTATGAGTGCATGAAGCCTTGGACACACTCATTTTTTATTCTACCACCCAGTCCTTCCTAAACCTTCAATACAGTGAATCTTGAGCCAAAATTCCCTCTAAATTCAGCTTCTCATTACGGACTATATTCAAGAGCATATTGGCCTATTATCTCTCAGCACCCTGTTTCCCATGAACAGGTCTTAGGAGTAGTAAATGAAGTCTCTCCTCCTAAATCATTCTCAAAAAGGAAAAGTGCCACAGGAACTCACTCTGGCCCCTTGAGGGAAAGAACTGAACATAAGCCTTTTACTGACAGTAATATTTTATTTCTTTGCTTTACCTCCCATTTGCTAATGAGGAAATCAAAATTTTGAGAAATTAACTCTCCCAGGACAGTTTTAGGGGTCAAGATATGCAGGCCTTCTCATTTGTTGATACCCCTGGCATATTATATAAATAATGTAAACTGAGTTAGAAAATTGTGTGATAGAGGAAGTTTAAATGCATATTACCAAGTGAAAGAAGCCAATATGAAAAGGCTACATAGCTGTAGGATTCCAAATATATGACATTTTGGAAAAGGCAAAACTACAGGAATGATAAAAGACCAGTGATTCCCAGGGCTATAGGGGAAGAAGGGATGAATAGGCAGATTTTCAGAGAATTTTTTGAGCTGTGAAACTCTTTCGTATGCCACTATAATATGTGTCCAGTTCTAGGACATGGTGGCCTTCAGAGTCTTCAATTTTACACATCAGCATTTCCTGCTCTTGGTTTCAACTTGACACCAGTGGATTCCTTCTGTTCACTGCTAGGCTTTAATTCTTGCAGGAGAATTATGATTTTTCCCATTTTTTTCTTAACTGATTTTTCCCAGAATTCAAGATTTATAAAAATATGTAAGTATTTTTTCCAACAAATGTCTGGAAGCAATTCCTACATAGAATCACTAGACAGAGACATGGGAGAGAGAGACAGAGACAGAGACAGAGGAGAGAGAGAGAGAAAGAAAAAGTTCTATAAACTAAGCAAGAAGTTTGCTTTTAATTTCATTAAAGCTAACCACAGTGTGTTGAATGGAAAGAGGAGTAAGAGAGAAGACAATGAAGAGGGGGGAGGAGCAAGATGGTGGAAGAGTACAAGACCTAAATTTCATCTGGTCCCAGGAATTCAGCTAGATAAGGATCAAACCATTCTGAACACCTATGAACTCAACAGGAGATTGAAGAAAAGAATAGCAGCAACTCTCTGAACAGAAAAGCGACCACTTTCTGGAAGGTAGGACATGCGGAGAAGTGAATCCGAGGCAATATTCGGGAAGATAGATGGCGGGGGCGGGGGGAGGGGCCTCCGTGGGCCGCTACTGGCAAGTGATAGAGCCCTGGAGCACAAAATCAGAACTTCTAGAAGTTTGCTCCACTGAGGGACATCACTCCAGTGGCTAAGCGGGGGTGGAACCCTCACTGGGACAGTGTGGTCTCAGAACCCTCAGGGTCACAGAAAGACCAGGGGTGCCTGAGTGCAGCAGAGCTCCCAGGTATCAGAGCGGGGAAGCTGGCTGCAGAGACGGAGCTGAGGCATGGGCTCTCAGCTCGGGGTTGCCATAAACTGTGATCCGCAGCACAGCTGGGCCACTGCTCCTCCAGCAGGGACCCAACAAGCAGCAGATTCAGGGAGACTCCCCTTCCTCCCCTGGGGATGAATGGCATGAGAGTGCACCGCAGGGATCTGCTGGGTTTGGAGACTCCACACGGGGTCAGGTGCCAGAGATAGAAATGCTCGGTCACAGGCCGGGTGAGCACAGAGTGCGGCCAGAGCCCGGGGAGACGGGACTGACTGACTGCTTTTCTCTGGGGGCTCACTGAGGAGTGGGGCCCCGAGTTCTCAGCTCCGCCGGGGCGGAGATTGGGAGGCCACCATTTTAACTCTCATCCTCCAAAGCTGCTCGTAAAGCTTGCAGGGAACAAAAGCTGCCAAGAGCAAACCCAAGCAGATTACTTAGCCTGGACGGGGCAAAGGTGGGGCAATTCCGCCTCTGGCAAAGACATTTGGGAACCACGGCAATAGGCCCCTCCCCCAGAAGATCAGCAAGAACAGCCAGCCAAGACCAAGTTTACCAATCAATGAGAATGGCAGAACTCCAGAGCTAGGAGAACACTGCACATAGAATCCATGGCTTTTTTATAATGATTCTTTAGTCTATCAAAGTTAAAAAAAAATTAACTGTCTTTTTTTTTTTTAATTTTTCTTTTTCCCTTTTTCAACCAACATATTCTCAATCCCTTTTTTAAAAAACATTTTTATTTTTCATTTTTAGAGTCATATTCTATCCCTTCATAGTAGTTACCCTTATTTTTGGCATATATATAGATAAGTTGTTTTCTCTTTAAAATTTTGAGATACAGTTTCTTCTAACAGATCAAAATATACCCTAAATCTCTAGTGTATGGCTTTGTTCTAATCTCCTGCCTGATCACATTCTCTCCCCCACAATTTTTTTTTAAATCCTCTTTTCTTTTTTCAACCAACTTCTTATAAAATCTTTTATAATTTTCATCTTTACAGTCATATTCCATCCCTTCATCATATTTACCCTTATTTTTATACATATATAAGTTTTTCTTTCTTTAAAATTTTGGGAGGCACTTTCTTCTAACCGACCAAAATACGCCCAAAATCTATTGTGTGGCACTGATCTATGCACCAGCCTGATCATATTTGATCATATTCTGTTTTTGTTTGTTTGTTTGTTTGTTTTTATCTTTATCTTTTTCTTTTTTCTTTCTTTCCCTTTCTTTTCCCCCAGTTTCAGGTCTCTTCTGATTTGTTTAGTGTATATTTTTCTGGGGTCATTGTTACCCTGTTAGCATTTTGTTCTCTCATTCATCTATTCTCCTCTGGACAAAATGACAAGATGAAAAAACTCACCTCAAAAAAAAAAAAAAAGAACAAGAGGCAGTAGCGACTGCCAGGGACATAATCAATACGGACATTAGTAGGATGTCAGAACTAGAGTTCAGAATGACTATTTTAAAGATACAGGCTGGGCTTGAAAAAAGCATGGAAGATATTAGAGAAACCCTTTCTGGAGAAATAAAAGAACTAAAATCTAACCAAGTCAAAATAAAAAAGGCTATTAATGAGGTGCAATCAAAAATGGAGGCTCTAACTGCTAGGATAAATGAGGCAGAAGAGAGAATTAGTGATATAGAAGACCAAATGATGGAAAATAAAGAAACTGAGAAAAAGAGAAAAACAACTAATGGATCACGAGGGCACAATTCAAGAGATAAGTGATACCACAAGATGAAACAATATTAGAATAATTGGGATTCCAGAAGAAGAAGAAAGAGAGAGAGGGGCAGAAGGTGTATTGGAGCAAATTATAACAGAGAACTTCCCTAATTTGGGGAAGGAAACAAGCATCAAAATCCAGGAGGCAAAGAGAACACCCCTCAAAAATCAATAAAAATAGGTCAACACCCTGACATCTAATAGTAAAACTTACGAGTCTCAGAGACAAAGAGAAAATCCTGAAAGCAGCTCAGGATAAGAGATCTGTAAACTACAATGGTAGAAACATTAGATTGGCAACAGACCTATCCACAGAGACCTGGCAGGCCAGAAAGGACTGGCATGATATATTCAGGGGACTAAACGAGAAAAATATACAGCCAAGAATACTCTATCCAGCTAGGCTGTCATTGAAAATAGGAGAGACAAAAAGCTTCCAGGACAAACAAAAACTAAAGGAATTTGCAAACAAGAAACCAGCCCTACAAGAAATACTGAAAGGAGTCCTCTAAGCAAAGAGAGAGCCTAAAAGCAACATAGATTAGAAAGGAACACAGACAATATACAGTAACAGTCACCTTACAGGCAATACAATGGCACTAAATTCCTATCTTTCAATAGTTACCCTGAATGTAAATGGGCTAAATGCCCCAATCAAAAGACACAGGCTATCAGACTGGATTAAAAAAAAGAAAGACCCATCGATATGCTGTGTGCAAGAGACTCATTTTAGACCCAAAGA
This sequence comes from Mirounga leonina, assembly GCF_011800145.1. Taxonomy (NCBI): domain Eukaryota; kingdom Metazoa; phylum Chordata; class Mammalia; order Carnivora; family Phocidae; genus Mirounga; species Mirounga leonina. The sequence continues at coordinate 80,790,977 of NW_023270377.1, read as the reverse complement.
CACCCCCAAATTGAAAGTGAGGGGGTAGAAAACCATTTACCATGCTAATGGACACCAAAAGAAAGCTGGGGTGGCAATCCTTATATCAGACAAATTAGATTTTAAACCAAAGACTGTAATAAGAGATGAGGAAGGACACTATATCCTACTTAAAGGGTCTATCCAACAAGAAGATCTAACAATTGTAAATA
>NW_023270377.1:80789711-80790776 GCF_011800145.1 Mirounga leonina | reverse complement strand
AATTAATACCTATTCTTCTGAAACTGTTCGAAAAAATAGAAATGGAAGGAAAACTTCCAAACTCGTTTTATGAGGTCAGCATTACCTTGATCCCAAAACCAGACAAAGACCCCATCAAAAAGGAGAATTACAGACCAATATCCTTGATGAACATGGATGCAAAAATTCTCACCAAAATACTAGCCAATAGGATCCAACAGTACATTAAAAGGATTATTCACCACGACCAAGTGGGATTTATCCCTGGGCTGCAAGGTTGGTTCAACATCTGCAAATCAATCAACGTGATACAATACATTAACAATGAAAGAACAAGAATCATATGATCCTCTCAATAGATGCTGAAAAAGCATTTGACAAAGTACAGCATCCTTTCTTGATCAAAACTCTTCAGAGTATAGGCACAGAGGGTACATACCTCAATATCATAAAAGCCATCTATGAAAAACCCACAGCAAATATCATTCTCAATGGGGAAAAACTGAGAGCTTTCCCCCTAATGTCAGGAACGCGGCAGGGATGTCGACTATCACCACTGCTATTCAACATAGTATTGGAAGTCCTAGCCACAGCAATCAGACAACAAAAAGAAATCAAAGGCATCCAAATCGGCAAAGAAGAAGTCAAACTCTCACTGTTTGCCGATGATATGATACTTTATGTGGAAAACCCCAAAGACTCCACCCCAAAACTGCTAGAACTCATACAGGAATTCAGTAAAGTGGCAGGATATAAAATCAATGCACAGAAGTCAGTGGCATTCCTATACACCAACAAGACAGAAGAAATAGAAATTAAGGAGTCGATCCCAATTGCACGCAAAACCGTAAGATACCTAGGAATAAATCTAACCAAAGAGGCAAAGAAGCTGTACTCAGAAAACTATAAAATACTCATGAAAGAAATTGAGGAAGACACAAAGAAATGGAAAAATGTTCCATGCTCATGGATTGGAAGAACAAATATTGTGAAGATGTCAATGTTATCTAGAGCAATCTACACATTCGATGCAATCCCTATCAAAATACCATCCACTTTTTTCAAAGAAATGGAACAAATAATCCT
>NW_023270377.1:80786182-80786711 GCF_011800145.1 Mirounga leonina | reverse complement strand
AAACCATTATAAGAACATATTATGAGCAACTCTATGCCAGCAAATTAGATAACCTGGAAGAAATGGATGCATTCCTAGAGATGTATCAACTACCAAAACTGAACCAGGAAGAAATAGAAAACCTGAACAGACCTATAACCACTAAGGAAATTGAAGCAGTCATCAAAAATCTCCCAACAAACAAAAGCCCAGGACCAGATGGCTTCCCAGGGGAATTCTACCAAACATTTAAAGAAGAAATAATACCTATTCTTCTGAAACTGTTCGAAAAAATAGAAATGGAAGGAAAACTCCCAAACTCGTTTTATGAGGTCAGCATTACCTTGATCCCAAAACCAGACAAAGACTCCATCAAAAAGGAGAATTACAGACCAATATCCTTGATGAACATGGATGCAAAAATTCTCACCAGAATACTAGCCAATAGGATCCAACAGTACATTAAAAGGATTATTCACCACGACCAAGTGGGATTTATCCCTGGGCTGCAAGGTTGGTTCAACATCTGCAAATCAATCAATGTGATACA
>NW_023270377.1:80584945-80783182 GCF_011800145.1 Mirounga leonina | reverse complement strand
AGGATTATTTGTTCCATTTCTTTGAAAAAAGTGGATGGTATTTTGATGGGGATTGCGTCGAATGTGTAGATTGCTCTAGGTAACATTGACATCTTCACAATATTTGTTCTTCCAATCCATGAGCATGGAACATTTTTCCATTTCTTTGTGTCTTCCTCAATTTCTTTCATGAGTATTTTATAGTTTTCTGAGTACAGCTTCTTTGCCTCTTTGGTTAGATTTATTCCTATGTATCTTATAGTTTTGGGTGCAATTGTAAATGGGATTGACTCCTTAATTTCTCTTTCTTCTCTCTTATTGTTGGTGTATATAAATGCAACTGATTTGTGTGCATTGATTTTATATCCTGCCACTTTACTGAATTCCTGTATGAGTTCTAGCAGTCTTGGGGTGGAGTCTTGGGGAAACTAACCATGAGAGACTATAGACTCTGAGAAACAAACTGCGGGTTTAGAGGGGAGGGAGGTGGAGGGATAGAGTAGCCTGGTGATGGGTATTAAAGAGGGCACATATTGAATGGAGCACTGGGTGTTATATGCAAACAATGAATCATGGAACACTACATCAAAAACTAATGATGTAATGTATGGTGATTAACATAACATAATAAAATAAAATTTAAAAAAAAAAGAAAAATAACAGAAAAAAAGAATTTAATTGAAAAATAATATTAAAGAAATAAATAAGTCTTTAGAAACTAAAACAAAAACTAAACATACATCTATCATACAACCCAGGAATTGCAATCCTGGGTATTTATCCCAGATAAATGAAAATTTATGTTCGTACAAAACCTGTATATGAATGCTCATAGCAGATTATCTGTAATAACCAAAAACTGGAAACAACCAAAATGTCCTTCAACAGAGATATAGCTAAGCAAACTGTGGTACATCCATACCATTGACCGCTCCTAAGTAATAAAAAGGAACATATAATTGATAAAACTATATAGATCTTCAGAGATTTACCTGGAAAAGCCAATCTTAAAAATTTATATATTGTATGATGCCATTTATGCAACATTCTTAAAACAATAAAGTTATAGAAATGGAGAACAGATTAGTTGTTGCCCCAAGTTAAGGAGGGAGTAAGCACAGGAGGAAAGTGGGTATGTTTTTAAAAGTGCAACATGAGGGCGCCTGGGTGGCTCAGTTGGTTAAGTGACCGCCTTTGGCTCAGGTCATGATCTTGGAGTCCCTGGATCGAGTCCCACATCGGCTCCCTGCTCGGCAGGGAGCCTGCTTCTGCCTCTGACCCTCCCCCCTCTCATGTGCTCTCTCTCTCTCATTCTCTCTGTCTCAAATAAATTAATAAAATCTTTAAAAAAAAAAAAGTGCAACATGAAGGATCCTGGTGTTGATGGAAATGTTTTTGATTTTGACTATATCATAGCCAATATACTGGCTATTATACTGTAGTATAGTTTTACAAAATGTTAACATTAGGGAGACTGGATAACTAGTACATGGGACTCATTGCATGTGAATATACAATTATGTCAAAATAAAATAAAAAGTTTAATTAAAAAATACATATTTGTAAGACTTTCCATAATAAAACCCTGGTAACATCTAACAACCAACATTGAATCGTGGAATTATAAACCAATATTGTTCATGAATATTGATGCCAAAGTCTAGGTAAAAGTACTATCAAATACAATTCAAAAGAATATTAAGGTAATAATTTCATATCTTAATACAGGATTTATTTGATGACTATAAAGAGTTTGATATGAGAATATTTATTAAGCAAGATAATAACATCAATAGGCTAAAAAAATTATCCCAATAGTTTCCAAATAGGCATTTATGATGGTTAATTTTATGTGTCAACTTGACTCGGCTAAGGGATGGCCAGATGGCTGGTAAAACATTATTTCTGGGTGTTGTCTGTGAGGGTATTTCTGGAAAAGATTAGCATTTGATTCAGTAGACAGAGTAAAATGTGGGTATCACATTCAATCTGGTGAGGACCCAAATGGAACAAAAATGCAAAGGAAGGGTGAATTCCCTCTCTCTCTTTTCTTGAGCTGGGTCATCTATCTTCTTCTGTCCTTGGACAATGAAGCTCCTCATTCTTGGGCCTTTGGGACTCTGGGACTTAACACACATGGCCCCCAGGTTGTCAGGCCTTCAGACTTAGGCTGACTTATACCACCAGATTTCCCAGTTTTTCAACTCACATATGGCAGATTGTGGGACTTCTTGGCTTTTATAACCATGTGAGGTAATCCTACAACCTCCTTTTGTATATCCCTATATCCTATTGATTCTGTTTCTCTATACAACCCAGACAAATATAGCATTCAACAAAACCCAACATCCATTACTTATTAAAAAATACACAACAGTATGGCAGAGATTGTTATTCATTGGATATGTATATGCTTCTTAACCTTTCTCAGTTCCTTTGACTCTAAGGGGGTGTAGGTATATGACTAATTCTCAGGAGTCTAAATGGAAGAAGAAAAATAAGAACCATTGTGCCCTCTCCACATTCAATCTCATTTAAATGGCTGAAAGTAAAAACTTAGAGTTGGTAGTTAGAATTTTGAAGCAGCTCAGGTCCCTAAGACACTATTTGGAAAATAAACACATAAGAGCCAGACCTATCACATACTATACGAGCAAGGGATAAACCTTTGTTGTGTTAAGCTATAGAGATTTTAGGGTTATTTGTTATTGCAGCATAGCCTTGTGTTACCTAACTAATATAGCTAGAACAGCCCTCAATTACCATGAGAAAGAATATCTATTTTGAACCAAAGACAGCATCATATTTGATGCTTCTTATTTTTTTTAACAAACTTTATTTATATAGGGATAGAGAGAGCACATATGAGCAGTGGGAAGGGCTGAGGGAGAGGCAGAGAGACTCTTAAGCTGGGGCTCCATCTCATGACCATGAGATCATGATCTGAGTGGAAATCAAGAGCCGGGCCCTTAATCAACTGAGCCACCATATGCCCCTATCTAATGCTTCTTAAATAAAAATCCCACAAAAATATTGCTCTGTCACATAGATCAATGGAATAGAATAGAGAACCCAGAAACAGACTCTCAACTCTATGGTCAACTAATCTTCAGCAAAGCAGGAAATTTTTATATGTTAAAGTGGACTTACAGGATCCTGGGGTAGGGGGCTCAGGCTAGGGTTGCCTTTTGCCCTTAGCAAAGTGTCAACAACTAGGCAGTTGAGTCCCTAGAGGAATGTCACTCTGCCCGTTTCAAGGACTTGTCAGTGGGCTGTAGGTAGTAAGGAAATTTAATAATTTTTCTTCTGCCTTTGTTTCCCATATCAAAAGGACAATCTTCAACAAATGGTGCTGGGAAAATTGGACAGCCACATGTAGAAGAATGAAATTGGACCATTCTCTTACACCATATACAAAGATAAACTCAAAATGGATGAAAGACCTAAATGTGAAACAGAAATCCATCAAAACCCTTGAGGAGAACACAGGCAGCAATCTCTTTGATCTCTGCTGCAGAAACTTCTTGCTAGACACGTTTCCAAAGGCAAGGGAAACAAAAGCAAAAATGAGCTTTTGGGACTTCATCAAGTAAAAAGCTTCTGCACAGCAAAGGGAACAGTCAACAAAACTAAAAAGCAACCTATGGAATGGGAGAAGATATTTGCAAATGACATATCAGATAAAGGGCTAGTATCCAAGATCTATAAAGAACTTCTCAAACTCAACACCCAAAAAATAAATAATCCAGTTAAGAAATGGGCAGAAGACATGAACAGACATTTCTCCAGAGAAGACATACAAATGGCTAACAGACACATGAAAAAATGTTCAACATCATTAACCATCAGGGAAATATAAATTAAAACCACAATGAGATACCACCTCACACCAGTCAGAACGGCTGAAACTAACAAGTCAGGAAACAACAGATGTTGGCGAGGATGCGGAGAAAGGGGAACTCTCTTACATTGTTGGTGGGAATGCAAGCTGGTACAGCCACTCTGGAAAACACTATGGAAGCTCCTCAAGAAATTAAAAACAAAGCTACCCTATGACCCAGCAATTGCACTACTAGGTATATACCCCAAAGATACCAATGTAATGATCCAAAGGGGTACATGCACCCCAATGTTCATAGCAGCAATGTCCATAATACTGTGGAAGGAGTTGAGATGTCCATTGACAGATGAATGGATAAAGAACATGTGAGAGAGATATATATATCCACACATATATACATACATACATACATACATACATACATACATACACATACACAATGGAATATTACTCCGCCATCAGAAAGGATGAATACTTACCATTTACATCAACATATGGAACTGGAGGGTATTATGCTGAGTGAAATAAGTCAATCAGAGAAAGACAATTATCATATGCTTTCACTCATATGTGGAATATAAGAAACAGCACAGAGGATCATAGGGGAAGGGAGGTAAAACTGAATGGGAAATAATCAGAGAGGGAGACAAACCATGAGAGACTCTTAACTATGGGAAAGAAATTGAGGGTTGCTGGAGGGGAGGTGGGTGGGGGAATGGGGTAATTGGGTGATGGCATTAAAGAAGGCACGTGATGTGATGAGCACTGGATGTTATATGCAGCTGATGAATTATTGAACTCTACATCTGAAACTAATCTTTGTTGGCTAATTGAATTTAAATTAAAAAAAAAAATTGCCCTGTGATCTTTGGAAAAATGGTTCAGGAAAAATACCTGATCTCTCTCTTAGTAATTCAAAGTGCATGTTTGCATATTAAGGATTGAGAAGTCCTATACAAAAGAAATCTCTATACCTTATTGAACTCAACATCTCACTTATTTGACAGTAATCCTTTAATTAGTGGTACATCTATTCACCAATGTATTTTTATTTTACAGAATAGGTTGAAGAAAATAAGGCACTAGAGGCATTTCCATGAGATTCAGAAAATAGACCAAAATGTCCACTGTTTTTGCTGGGCTAAGATTTGCACATAAGGACTTTCATCATAGCTTTATTTATAGTATAAAACAAATAATACATAAATGTATATATCTAAGTAGAGATATATTCAAGCAATAACTATATATGCAATAAATATAAAACAAATTAATAACATCTCAAACAGCATTGAAAGCCTGAAAATCACCATGCGTTGCTAGATTAAGAAAGCAGGATACAAAGCTGTATGTATAGTATGTACCAAGTTAATATGCATACACACTTACACACATACAAAAAAAATACTAAAATATTAATGGTAGTTATTTCTAGAAGCTGGAATCATGGGCAATTTTTCACTTTATTCTTCATACTTTTCAATATCAGAAATAATAAACATTATTTTTAGGAAAAAAAATAGAACATTTCCTACCTTACAAAGTTTCTGCTTTGTCCTTCAGCTGGCACATTATTATTAATAAAAATGCTTATTGAGCAGGAATAATCTCTTTTCAGCATGAAACATCCCATATTCATGCAAAAATAATCTTAATACTTACTATTTTTAATGAGAAAAATGTGATCAGGTTGAACAATTCTTATCAAATACTTGATATGAGTATGTAAAGGAGAACTTGACTTTGTAAAAAACTATGCCATACGTCAAAATGTGACAATTAACAATAAGCTATGGAGAGGAAGAGAGAGGTTGGCAGCTAGCAGCAAAAAGAGTGGCCTAAAGATCTAGAGGGTCCATCCCAATGAGTGTGACCCAGAAGTAGGTCCCAATGACAATAGATTTCTAGTATAACTACTCCCACCACCAACACACATGCACACACACATTCATATTTCACACTGCAAGTTTCTTATAAGGCCTCTTCCTTTTTTCTGTCCTATAACTTCTTCAAAGTCTGTAGCTGCCCATTTTCAACTTCCAGTATCTTCTTCATCTAAAATTCTTCTGCTAAAATAAGTATTTGAGAACATTTTCACTGCGTTATTTCTAGGACAACTTTATGGTCAACTGTAACCTTGCTAGAAGCTAACTCACTATTTCATTGTCTTCACTGGAGTCAACTTCAGGGCATGTTTCAATACTAAAAGCCACTTGGTGGATATATGTTGTCTCTTGAAGTAACATTTCCACCATAGCCTCCAGATTATTGTTTTTTTGTTTGTTAGTTTCTCTTTTGTTTTCTTCAATTCTTCCTTAATTTTTATTTGAACTTTGAAACTCTGATATGAAACATCATAAATTGTGTTGGGATATTTATTCCCTCAACGACCTTATGAACAATGAAACTGTATCTCCTCATAGAATTAGACAGCTCAATGAAATAAGCTTATAGCATTACCCTATTTTGCTCCTTTTCACATATATTCAGTTTTCAAAGTGTTATAAAGTGGTGTTTTTAAGAATTAATATTGTGCCCTCTTTTAGTGATCTTTTTGTTTCAGTTTCTAAAAGAAAGAAAAAACAGATCCATTATAGCATGCACTTACATTTCAATCTTTTTTTTTTTTTTCAGTTTTGTGTAATAAATACATGGAAAATAGTCTTTGTCTATTCATTGGATCATAGTATAGTATTGAGGAAAAAACACAGCCTTGGAGTCAGATCCAGGTTCCAGCCTCAGGTCTATTGAATACTTTTAATGATTCTCTGTTACATCCTTTACCCTCTCTAAGCCTCCATTTATTTTTCAGCAATGAATGCAATGAAAGTATAAAACTTCCTGCCTTATAGGTTTTAATGATGAATAAATAACATTGATTAAATACACTATACAGCTATGCATCATTGTTAATAATTAATTTTTTTCCAAATTTAATTATTTTTGTGCTAGTTTGATCTATTATCACTAAAAAAATACTATTCCCATTGTGCCTAACAGATTCCAGTGGAAACTCACATAGCATAAGAGAAAGAAACACTGCCACCTTGGACAAGTTATATAAAATATAGTTGGCTTTTAATTTTAATTGACCGCTGACCTTTCTAAATTCTAGACTGGAGGCAACTATTTTTTAAAGGTCATTTATGACATTGTCAGTATGAGATTTTTAAAATATTTTCTTAACCCCATCTCCAATAACGTCCATAGCAAAGTTAGCTGGGAAGACCTTCCATAGGATTAAGATATAGATATCTCTCAATATACATATATTTATATATATATGTAATGAATGTATATATGTAAATATATATTGACACATACACATACAGGTAGACTGGATTCATACACAGAGACACACACATATATGTGTGAATGGATGGATAAATTAAGCATCAAGGATTCTTCCTCCTTTTTGTTATTAGCTGCTAGAAGTATATTCTGCATAATTATACACACCCACGTATTGAATGCTTTGTGAATTACTGACAACAAATTTTTTAACCATTTAAGGTCCTAAGGATAGATAAATAAAGTTCATTATTATAGTGGATAATAAATACTCAAGAAGACAAATACATTATAGAAAATCATAAAATGTACTCCAAAGCACCAAATCTTGCATGTAGATTATCCACTTTTTAACAAATTTTCAGTTACTAGTTATGAATGCAATAAGTTGATAGCTTTCTAGGAAATGAAGCTCCATTCTCCTCTGTCAGGCTTTCATGTTGACAGTTTTTATTGACCATTATTGTAGCAAGATAGTAGCCTTCGCTTTAAAGCTAAGAAATATCAAATTGAGATAGAGTGAGAAGCTGCTTTAAATGACCATGGGTAGTTTCCATAGTTTGTTGTGGGGAGGGAATGGAGGCAGTTGCACTTTTTACAATGTCAGCAGGCATGCTACTGAGATTAATGTATTTTGACCTTTGTTCACATTCCATCTGCTCTGGTGACTAGGGTGAGTTCACAGGTTCACTATGAGGCATGCTTCATTTACATTCTCAGAAACATTTGCAGTTTGGAATACTTGACAGTAACATACCCCAATGTAGATACCCAGAGTGAGTGAAGGATGTTGCCATGACTTATGTAATGTGATGGAGGTAATATAGTGAAGTTCCTGCTGAAAAGACCTCAGTGTTCTGAAGTAGACCCAGATCCAACCATGTCATCATTGAATTGACCCCTGGCCAAACCATGACACATTCCCAGTGAAGGTGAAATCAATTAAGATAAATATCAGAAGCAATCATGTAAAGGTGATAAACTACAAAACTCTTCCCTCTAAGCAGAAGTACATGGTGAAGGAGAGCAGGATCACTCCTTTGCCTTAAGGATGAAGTTGAAATCCAAGGAGGGCACATCTGGTAAAGATAGAACCTGAACCACATTTCCAGGCTGACATCTAAATATGAAACTCTGTCTTTAGGATAAAGAGTAGAAGCACTCCAGGCTCTTCTATCATTTTCCAGTCATATGAACCATCCAAAGTGGAATGAGAAAAACTTCTCCTACACTAGAAATGACCAATCAGGGAGGCCTTACCAAATAACTACCGCTCCCTAGGTGCTTCACCTCAGTTTTAGCAAGTTCCCCACATCTTTTTGATCTCTAAGCCGTGGAGAACTCAGTCCTTAAAAAATCTCTTCACAATATATACTTAATAGATGCTTTATCCAATCCAGAACTTTAAATATTATGTATTCACAGGGAAAAAAATCTCCAAATTTTATCTCTAGCCCTGAGAGCTTAACTACAAACCTACCTACTTGACATCTCCACTTAGATATCCAATAGGCATCTTACTCTTATCATAGACAAAACTCATTGTTTGACTTTCTCTTCCCACCTGTCCTGCAGTTTTCTTTATTTCAGTAACTGACTCTTCTATCCTGCCACTTACTTAGGCCAAAATGCTTGTAGTCATCTTTGATTCCCCTCTTCTTATCAATAAATCTTTCAGCAATAGTGTCAGCACTTCCTTTGTATTATGTCCAAATCCAACCACCTCTCGATGCTTCCACTGCCACCACCTGGGTCCAAGTCATCAACATCTCTTGCTTGAAGAGTTGTACTACTCTCCTAACCATCTCACTAATTCCACACTTGCCTCCTTATGGACAATTTTACAGATGCAGCAACCAAGGGGACACCTTTAAAATACAAGTCTTCCAGTTCACTCTACCCCACCCATCCTGCCCTCCTTGTTCTTCCTCAAACACTGCAAGCACACTCCTACTTTCCAGCCCTCTGTATAGAATGCTCCTCCACCAAACTCCTCACTTCCTTCAGATCTCTACCCAAAGGTCATGTCCCTAAAGAGATTTTTTTGTGATTAGTATCTGCCTGTCTTCTCTTGCTTTATTTCTTATCAGAATACTTACCACCATCAGATATATTTTGTGTTATTTGTTCATATTTTTATCATTTTTCTCCCTTCACTAGAATATGAGCTCTTTGAGGGCAGGAATTTTATTTATTATAATCACCACATTGTGCTCAGAACTTAACACAATGCCTGGCACAGAGAAAATACCCAAACCATACTTTAAATGAACAAGCATATCAATACAGTTCCTGTCTTCAAGAAACTCACTAGCCAGTAGGAGAAATCAAGATATGTACAGCTAACTATAATGCAAGCCACCTGTGATTAAACAAATTACAGGATAGCACATGAGAAACAAAATTAACTCTGCCTTGGGTTAGGGAAGGGTCAGAGTTTTCTCACACATGCAGACATTTAGACATACACATAGTACTTAAATTAGGCTGAAACAGATAAATGAGATTTCAACAAGAAGAGATATGGAAACCAGCATTGGCATAGAACAAGAACTTGAACACTCAGAAATAGTCAGCCTATTCAAGGAAGAGCAAATGGTCCTAGTCGATGCCATCTGAAAGTTGATCTGAGTACACGGAGTAGGAGATGGAGCTGGGAAAGTAAAGCAAGCCAGATTTTGATGAGTCTTGAATGCAGTGAAAATGACCTTGTTTTATGCAGTCAAGAAGAATTTGTTAAGAATCTACTATGGGCCAGATTCTACGCTGAGTGCTGGGAAAGAAATGACATCCCCAGTCCCTGTGTTCAGGAAATGTACAGTGGAGCAGAGAATATGCAAATGTGCAGACAATGAGTGTCACAAAGTGTTATGAGTATCAGAACAGCCATCTAAAGGACAACACAATGAAGTAGTGAGGGTTCTATGGTGCAGAGAAGGATATTTCCAGGAAGATACTATGGAGGAGACCAGAAGTCAAGGACTTTTGAGTTGGATAGTAAAATGGAGGGATGTGAGTTTTAGAAAGATTATGCAAGTTAGGGCAGGCAATTGACTGGAAGGCAGAGAGCCTAGTCAAAGAGGGAATTCTCTTCAGGGTAAAGATTAAGGGAAACCTAATCAGATTACACTAGACTTGGAAAAACATCTCAATCGTATCCTCCGTCCTGGTGAGTACTTACTGCTTCAGAAATTTCCTAACATTAAACCAGTTTCACGTGGGTAGAAGAAAAGGTGATCAGAATCCTCTTACCAAATAATATATTACAACATTTAAAACAGTTAAGAAATGTAGGAAAAGCCATTCAAAAAATTCTCAAGAGGAGTGTGGAGGAAGAACAGATGAACTAGGTAGAGCATGGTATTTTGTAGAATGTTCTTTAATAAGGGTTAGTTACATCTCAGCACTGGTTTTATTAGGCACATTACTTGTATGTTCTCAATAGTTTAACAGCAACCAAATAAAAAAGAACTTGAAAGTGCTCTACTCCTACCCTTCTGCAAACCCTCTTCATGATTTCAAGATCTTAGTTCTGACAAGTTCAAATCATAATCATGATAATTAGTATTTGACACTTACAGTCTCTTCACCAACAGTACATGTTGTTCATTAGTCAACATATAGTTGCAGTATAGAAAATATTTATCATATATAAGGACCATATTTTGAGTCATTTAGGAATATTTTGATAAGCTAAACATACTGAAGGGTGCTTCCTCTGCTGATTATTTTTCCCTTTGAGCTATTCTATTTTGTTAGGATGTAATTTTATAAGTTATATTAATTTTCAAATTCCTGATTTTAAATTTGTTGGGTTGAGTCCCTCACAGAAATGGAGTCATAAATTGGCTTGCTGAGTTCAAAATGTTTTAAATGAATTAATGTAATCCCCACACACGACTATATGAACATATTACATGTCATTTTCTGGTCATGACAAATGCATGGAAAAGCATGTATCATTTTTCCATGTAATATTTAGTATAAATTTTTCTCTTATAAAAAGTAAGGCTCAATGAAATTTTTATTCAAATGCATATTTTCTCATGGAAATTCAAAGCCTATGCATTATTCTCTGCTTTCTTGCAGTAATTATTTTGACATGGGATTGCTTAAAAAGATTTAAGGCATGAATATTTCCTTAGATGGTTGGGGTCAGGTTCAAGTGTGGATGGTGTCTGCATTCATTATCTAATTGAGATGAAATGCAAGTGTGAGATATAATAATAAGGACAGCCATATTTGTATGTTTAAAAAAAAGAGAGTCATTTTTCATCACAAATTAATTTTAGAATATTTAAAATTTGTCCTGACCTTGTAAGCTAGGCTTATGGGTATAACCACTTTGATGCCTATTTATTAGAAACTGTGACTCTCGAAGCTAGAACTTGCCACCCTCACTCCTGGGTAAGAAGCCAAATTCCTAGGCTTTAGTGGCTCCTGGATAAGCTGACCCTATCTGGCCAGCAGTCTCACAAGAGAGCCTGCAAACACCTGCTTGTAGCCACTTGGCAGCTTCCCCACAAAAAATCAGGTGGAGACAATGTGATGTGTACAGAAACAATCCTAGAGTTCTGGGATTTTACAAGACAGTTTGATAGAGCCTATCAAAATAAACTGTGAAAGTAAATAAAGACTAAGTTAAACACACCTGGAGAAACGGCATTAGAGCATATTTATGAAAAATAATTCTCCTTGAAGCCGATTCCCAGGGCTTTTCTGCCCCAGAATTATCTGAGACATTATTACAGTCTGTAGGGATGTGCGTAAAGAGTATTATGGTAAAAATTTAGTGAAAACAGTCAGAGCCTGTGAGAAACTTCAACTGAATTGAAATACACGGAGGGATTAGGTCAGAGAAAGATAAATGCATCTTTAAGCAGTGTGTGCCTGAGAAATTATGTATGATCAGAAGTCTTCCCACAGCCCCACTTCTGACTAAATATCCTTAGCATGAAGAAAATTACAAACAGGTACACTGCAGTATTGGAAATGGAAATGTATTGTTCTCTGTGTTTCTTTACCTTCTTCTACAGTCCTTTATAGTGTAAAAAAGAACTTTTGCAAATATTATTTCCTTTGATCATTACAACAAGCTGGTATGGTAGTTTAAAGATTTTTTTTTTTTTAAAAAAGCAAAAAACAAAACCCCCAAAAAACAACAACACACAGACTTGGGGAAGCCAGGTTGTAGATTTACTTGAAAAACAGTGTCTTTGACCCCACTCACAAGCCCAGTCCCAGGCTGCTGTCAACAGAATGGAACTGGATAAAGTACATTGTCACAACAGAGGTGAACAAGTGAGTGTGTGAGTTGAGCATGTGTGCATGTGTATGTGCACACATAAATCCACATGCATGTGTGTCTGACTGCTATTTTTTTTGTCTTCCTAAATAAACTCAAGAAGTTCCTGAATTAATATCAAAATACCTGTAACTAATGATGTAATGTATGGGGATTAACATAAGAATAAAAAAAAATACCTGTAACTATTTCTTTTCCTTTTAATTAAGAAGAATAAAAATACAAGCATCCAAAGAGCGTGGTGTGAAAGCTTAGACAGGAAAATGTGAGGGAAGAGAATAGAGCTGGGAGATGTGTGGAACACACCCAAGCAATCTACATTGCTCGAAGGTATCCATAGGGACCTGTAAACCAAATGGAAGAAACACACAAAGAAAACCCCTCTGCATTGGGCCTGTTTTTATCAAAAACTGTTTTCCAAGGTCATGCTCCTCTTTAGGAATATTTCAGTATTAAAGCTCTGATTTCTCTATTATTTACAATAGTCACTGGCATTGAGTATGAATCTGTGTAGAAGCAACACGGTAGAGAGCCATTTATTACAAACTTTAAAGTTACCTGTATTTGCCACTAGATAGATCTACCTCAGTGTCCTTATGAGCATTTATAATCCAATCTTTTAAAATGAATCTGTCTTTCTCCTCAAACTGAATTCTACTGCATCCTCTCTTTCAATAAATGGTAAAACCATTATGCAATCTCCCAAACTATCAACCTCGTTCCCTGCTCCTCACTCTCATCCGTGCGTCCCTTAGTCCTGTTGATTTTATTTCCATGATATCCCACCAATAAGTGCCCTTTGCTCTCATCTCACTACTGTTATTTTTGTTCATGTGAAAGGTAATGAGGGTCTAGATTTCTCACAGGAGCTTTCTTACTGCCCACAGGATAAAGTCCTAGCTCCTGAGCCTGGCATGCAAGGCTTTTGTCTTATGATCTAATCCCTGCCTCGTTTTCTAAACCAGGCCACTGAAAACTTGATTCCAGCCACACTGAACTTCTTGCAGTGTTGTCTCTTCATACTTTCACTCTTTTTGTTCATTCTGCATAAAATACCCTTGCCCTAATCCTGGCTGTCTCCCTCTAAGAATGTTTCAAAATTCAGCTCCTCTGTGAAACCTCCTCCCTTCTTACATAGTTAGCTGGCCTTCTATGTGTCAGTTACTCTTGCCATCATCATCATCATCATCATCATCATCATCATCAATTTTTGTCTTTCTTCTCCGTTTTCTAGTTTAAAAATTATGCATTCTATACATATTGTTCACTTTATTCACCTCTATCCCAAGTACCTAGCATATATAGCAAACAATAAGTATTTCTTAAATGAATGGTGAATAAATTTTAAAATTGCCAGGAAATTTAAAAAATATATTTACAGTGGCCTACTACCAACTTAATTGTTATTGTCCTAAAGCCCTAATATAAATTTATGTTTTTTAAATATGGACAGTATCTACAGACAATAATTATTATATTAAACTGCACCCCACATAACTGTGGCAGGAACAGATTAAGACAGATTTTAAATTAAGAGCCCACATAGACAATAAACAAAAGATGATTTATTACAATGACAATAAAAGTTTTCAATCCATCCCATTCATCTAATTTACACTACCACTACTGGGCAAGGGAACACCTGGTTTAAAGACTCTACTGAAATCATTGTCATCATTACCTCTCTACCAGTCTGGAGTGCTGCCTCCTATAAGCTCTGTAAGAATCAGTCCTGGGGTTTGTCCTAGCAAGTTGCCTAAATGACATCTGAACCAAGGAGCCAATGTTCTATTCACAAAATGTATGTTGGGAGGAGGAAGATTCAAAATTACCTTTACTAGATGAGAAATCTCCTACAAAAAGAAGAAAAAAATAAATGTACAAATGACAGTCTCTTAAGGAATAAAAGTAAAAAACTAGTTGTAAAATATCAAGACAATGTAGAAATGGATGGAAACCACTTTTTAAAGAATGAGAAAAAAGTAAAGTTGAAGTGAGAGTTTTTTGTTTATTTTAGCAGTTCAGAAGCCTTTACATTATGACGTCCAATTTAAATCATTGGGCTCACTCTCAAGGACTGTGGAGACGGGAAGAAGTTTCAGAGAAGAATTATAAAGAATACTTAACACAAAGAAAGGTTAGAGAATTTTAGGCTGGAAAGAAATATCAAAATCATGGCAAGGGGATGACAAAGATTTCAGATATATTTAGAAATAAATATAAATGGCACACAAATACTCCATATCAGTGATGAACGAAAAAGCAGAGAATATTGTCAAAATCAAAGAGGAAGACATTAGGCTTAGGAAAAGGAATCGCTTGACTTTGTGAGTGATAAATCTAAATGAGTACTGAGTAAGGTTATGAAAACTTCCAGGAAGTACTGAAAATTGTCTGTTTTAAAAGGTTTAGTTAGGCATTCAGTTTTCTGCAGGAAGGAAGATGCATATCATTTCTTGTGACTATTTCCAGTTCTATAATTAATGACATTATCTTATATTCATTATATATTTACATAATATCCTGTAAAATACCATACACTCTACATTTACTTAATATTCTCAAGTTTCTCCTCTGGGGTAAAACATCACACAAGCTTAAACTTTCCTCACAGAAGGTATGTATGCCTGTGACTATTACTGTGTCCACCAGCCAGATCCTCCTCAATTTCTATGCAACTTCTAATAAATATGGAGCACCAAAAAAATACACAAGTCTTCAATAAGTGCCCAGGAGATGCCAAGTCAAAATAGGCAGATTTCTCCATGACTTCTGCATGTCATACATCTATTAATACATCCTAGGATCATGTTCACACTTTTAATAACACCACTAGGCTGCTGACTCACATTCGGGCATGTTTCTACTTCCTTCATTCCTACATAATTATTCCCTTTCTTGTATCAGCCTGGTTTGTTTTTTTCCCTAATCTCATCCTGTTTAACTTGGCCAATTTCTCAATTTTCAAGGGTCTGTTGAATTGTCCTGGCTTCCATATATCAGTAACACTACCAAAATGAGGACTTTCTTCTCTAACTTTTAAATAATCAAAGGATAAGGAAGCTCAGAGGAAGCTCAGTATTTCTTTTCAATTATGTGCAAGGCTCTCTGCTAGGTATTGGGGGTAGGACAAACATGGTTTTTGCTTCCTGATAGGTTACAGCCTATCAGAGATAGAGAGATAAGTAAACAGAAAACTACAACCCTCTCTGATAAGTGCTATGCTAGGAAGGGCAGACAGCAACAGGACAAAGGGAGACTTTGAGACAGGAAGAATGATGGGTCTAGGTGCTCTGGCTACATGCTACAATACCACCTGAGCTCCAAAGAGAAGGATGCAGGAGAAGCAGAGGCTAATGGCTGAGAACTTGCACAAATATATCAATTAGCTCCTTTAATCCTCACAACAACCCTTCAGGGTAAGTATTATTATCCCAATTTGACAGATGAAGAAACTCAGCATTTAATGGGGTAAATACTTATCCGAAGGTAACACACCTCTAGCTAATAAGTAACAGAGCTGGATTTTCAATCCAGGTCTATATGATTCCAAAGTACACATATGACACCATGCTACCTTTCAAACATTCTACATGTTTCTGATTTATTAACAGAAATGCCACATGGGAAGCAATCTAAAATTTCAGAAGTCCAGATAATGTCTACCGCTTCCACTTTATGTGGCATTTATTCAAGGGATGACATCAAACTAATTTGACACAAGCTCATCCCAAACTTTTCTGGTAACTTCCTGACACTCTGAATTCACGTGCCAACTACCTAATGATTTGCAAGTTATGTTTTCAGGGTCCAAAGATAAAATAATCCATCCATAACTTCAAGAGCTGATATTTCTCCCAATTAAAAAAAAAAGGGTATCATATTTTTCCATCTTTGGGCATTCTTGTCTTTTGCAGAAAAGACTCTACAGTTAATAATAGTGCAAAACACTCAACAATTTCAGAAGTAGCTTGAGTGTCTATTTAGGTGGTTCAGAGATAGTTGCTTCCTGTAATAAGCAGGTAGCTAATATTTAAT
Source organism: Mirounga leonina (assembly GCF_011800145.1). Lineage (NCBI taxonomy): Eukaryota > Metazoa > Chordata > Mammalia > Carnivora > Phocidae > Mirounga > Mirounga leonina. The sequence continues at coordinate 80,766,728 of NW_023270377.1, read as the reverse complement.
ATGTATTCAAATAGGAAAAGGAAACAATCCAGGAAATCAACCCAGCACATAGAATTGTTTAATAGATGATATCTGAAATTCTATGTTCAATTCCTCTTACTGTCATTCCTCCAATAAATACAATGTTGAAACTAATTCTTACAATAGGCCACCCTGAAAAGGTCCTCAACACCTTGAGAATCACCAAGAGCAATAGTTTGTCCCCAATCTGTACCTGACAGGGTATCCATTCTCCATCTGCGCATTTCTATAACTCCCCTTGGCTCCGGGAATGATCCAGTTACTATTAACACAACCATAACTGGTCCCCAGGATTGCCTTGATAAGATCATATTCTGACAGATTCCTAGAAACACCTACTTCCTCTCCTCAAAACCTACCAATATGGAGTGTAAATTGGTGCAACCACATTAGGAGAACCAATATTTACTAAAGCTTAACTTATATGTACCCTATGAACCAGCAACAGAAATGCCTACATATGTTCACACAAAGACATGCACCAAAATGTTTATAGTAGTGCAATTTGTAATGTCCAAAAGTGGAAACTATCCAAATGTCCGACTTCAGTGAATGAATAAATTGTTCTGTAGTCATACAATGGAATATTTTACAGCAAAGGGAATGAATACTTACAGCTAAATGCAATGATAGGGATGGGTCTCACAAACCTAGTGATGAGTGAAAGAAGCCAGACACCAAAGAATACATACTGTGTGATTCTATATATGTGAAGAACAAAAGAGGCAAAATTAATTTATTCTGTTGGAAATACAGATAATTGTTACCCTTAAGAAGGGGTGCTAACAGAAAGGCAAAATGAGATGGGCTTCTAAGATGCTGGTAATAGTCTCTTTCTTAACTGGGATGTTGGTTCATTGAGTGTGTGCAGTTTTGTGAAAATTAATTGCCTTATTTTTCTATATATGTACTATACACTTCAATAAAAAAGTTCTTAAAGCCTTCAAAGGCTTGAAATTTTAAGTAGCTAATTTTTAGATAGATTAAAATGGACTGTATAAAATGTGACCTGTGAGGCAGAAAAAGTTTTGAGTAAGGATCTACATTCTAAACAATATAGACCCAAATGGCTATTCCAAAATGGACCTGGGTCCTGTGCTCCTATAGCTCATGAGATTCTCATGCCTCCCTACACATGGCCTCTAGTCTTCATTCTGGCTATAGCTCCCCAGTCCACTTTCTCTAATTATAAATAATATTTCACCTCTGCTCAAAGACTGCCCTCATTCTTCAAGGACATGCCCAGGCCGATGGGCCTTAAAAGCAAGGCACTTTCCAACTTCCAATATTCTTCTCCTGGCCTCTAAACATCCTGCACTGATCACTGATCATGCAGTCACCTTCTTCTCTCTCCAGGGCACTCTGGGGAATCATTCTTACAATGGCTTCTCTCTCTGACATCTTTAATTTGCCTCCTGTGGCAACTGAGAGTAGGGAAGCTGAGCTGCTTCACATACTGTGTTAAATTCAACCAAATGTCCACTCGACCTTGATGGCAGAAAATACTTTGTCTTTGTTTTCCCCATTTCCCAGGAGGGTCACCTCCGGCTTGCAGCTCATTTACACAGCTGAGTTGACTGACACACCTGGGCCCCCAAGATGGCCAAATGGCAACTGCTTCAGATTGCTAGCCCCTTCCACATCACTCAGAAGCCCCTCATCAGGCTGCTTGTCTGGGGTGATAAAATAATTTTATAATATAAAAAACAACTTATATCTTAAGAGAAGCCAACATAACTCTCACAAGGCACAGAAAGGCATGATTCTGACATTTAGCAAGCACCTACTACGTGCAGGATTTTATGCTTGAAACTTTCCCATATGCTATTATCTTTAGTATTTACACAACCTTGTTACATAGATATTATAACCTCCCTTTTGCAGATGAAAAATTAGAGGCTTGGAGTTTAAATATATTGCCCCAAACCACACAACACATAAGATGCAGGGCAAGTCATTAAGCCAGGCCTCAGCAAATGTTTTCTATAAAGATACAACAAATATTTTAGACTTTGTAAGTCATGTGAGGTCTTTGTCACATATTTTTCTTTGTTTCTTTGTTGGTTGGTTTGTTTTTACAACCCTTTAAAAACATAAAAACTATTTTTAACTCCTTGGCTGGATTTGGTCCAAAGATGGTAATTTGCAGACACTTGTTTTAAGAAGTTGGGGGGAGGGGCGCCTGGGTGGCTCAGTCGTTAAGCATCTGCCTTCGGCTCAGGTCATGATCCCAGGGTCCTGGAATCGAGCCCCGCATCAGGCTCCTCGCCCCGCGGGAAGCCTGCTTCTCCCTCTCACACTCCCCTTGCTTGTGTTCCCTCTCTCACTGTCTCTCTCTCTGTCAAATAAATAAATAAGAATCTTTAAAAAAAAAAAAAGAAGTTGGGGGGTAATATGTGATAAAATATGTGCTCTGGACTTTGGTCTAAGTTTAAATCCTAATTCCATCAGTTGCTAGCTAACATTTATGAAGAGTTTACAAGACACCAGGAAACATTCTAGGTGTTTTGCATGTATTTATTTATTTAATTCTCACAACTCTGTGAGATAGTAGGTCCTACTACTCCCCCATTCTACAGATAAAGAAACTGAAGACCAGAGTGGTTAAATAACTTGCCCTAGTCTACCTACAGGAAATAAGTGGTATAGCCCAGGCTATCTAGCTACAAAGCTCATGTTTTTCACCACTCTGTTAATATTATTAAAGTCAATAATAAACTACCTGATCAGGATAAATAATTGAATTGCATTTGTATGTAAAAAAAACTTTTAATTTTCAATAATCCTTTTAGTCTTGCAAGAAAAGAACTTGAGGCTGTTGTAACTGTGGCTGAAGCATCTAGACTCTAGAAGATGTCATTATGTCAGATTCTACAGGTTCGTGTGTAAAGCAGAACCCAGACAGGGTGATTTTTCCAAGGCAAAAGTATAGACTAGAGTCCAATTAACCAAGGTCAAAGGAGCCCAAAGTGTAAGTCGAGACTCAAAGTTTGACAGGTGGAGAACCAGGCAGGAAATAATTGGTAGGCATACAAATGGATAGGCGGTAGGTGTCAGAACCTGAAACTAAGACATCAGGGTCCCGGTTTGGAGGCTAAGCCCTGGAAATTTTGAGATTCCTGCGTCTACTCTGAGTGAGCAGCAAGACAGACTCAGTGCTGAGCTGCAGAATCTTTGTATGAGTAAGGGTGGCTCTTTGCCTTAGTTCTGCACTGTGCTCAGGGATAAAAGGTAGGGCTCATCCTAAAAGTCAAGGTCAGTTAAGTCTACCTACTGGAGTTAAAGATCTACAGAGATAGGGACCCAGAAAAATCCTTCAAATATATAAGTCTTAAATATAGTTCTTTAAAATCCAAAATAACATTGCTATTTATGTTATTGCAATTAACCTGTTATCAGCCACAGATAAGTAATATAAAGTTAAAAAAAAAAAAAAGAAATTTAGAAAGGACACTGTAGTCCTGGGTGGTATGTGGCATTTCCCTACAATAGCCTGCTGTGATCTGGTCCTGAAAGGTCTCTCAGCCTGAGACCCTTTGCTTGCCACCATCCCCTTTACAGTCTTCATCACGGAGCTTATATTTTCCATACTTTATCTTATTTTTTGCTTTGTCACACTCATCACTCTTTTTAATTATACATATTTTTAGAGTGCTGTGTGTTTTCCATTTCCTAACTGGACTGTAATCTCCATGAAAGCAGAGACCATATCTATTTAGTTCATCACAGTATCTCTACCTGGTGCCTAGTTTAATAAATTTGCCCTTGATAATTATCCATTATGAATAAACTTCTATTGGAATGTCACTGAAATGCTTAAATATTATTTCTCTTCAGAGAGAGAACAAAAACTTCCTGAAGCCGAGAAATATGTACTACAAATACAAATTATCTGTCAGTCTTATGTAACAATACCAGGAAAATCATAAGACATGGGATAAATAGGGAATCATCATGTTATTTATACCAAAATGTGCCCACAAGGTCCCTAGGACAGAGAAGGGACTACATAAATAACAAAAAGATTCTGCTGGTAAACAAATAGGAAGAATATTTCTGCCTTTCACACAGTAAACATTATGCTTCTTTCTTTTGCTCACTGATGAAAAAATTTACCAAAGCAATCAGTCCTGTTTTTCCCCTTCTATTTTTTGATTTGAGATGGCTGTAATTTACTAACTACCTGGCATCCTTGGAGTACTCAAAGGCCATGCTGTCTATCACCACTCAAATAGCAAGGGCATCTTTGGCATTCCAAATGCATATAAAGTAATCAATACAGAAAAGAACAAATTAATCGAAAGTTATGTAATCTTACACTCTGAAAAGAACCTGATTAAATCTCCATCCTTTGTAGCTATTGCTAATCTAGGATAGTGCTGGTGTTTACAGTCTTTTGTGATTTGACCTCAGGTGACCCAAGGATAGTTTAATTGCTTATCAAATGTAATTTTACGAATGAGATAAAGATATTGTGAATGTATATAAAACACCTTTGAAATACAGAGAGCCTTTCAAGATGGGATTTTTAGTTTGCCTGCTACTCTTTCTTTAGAGTCTAATTGATTTTCTTGACATCTCTTTAGCCTGGCAAACTGCCTAAGTACTTTATCTGACCTTCAGGCTGTTTGCCAGGTATTGATCCAATACCTACAATGGCTTTGTTGTACCATCTCTTCCAACTTTGATAAGGGCTAATGTACTAGCGCCAGGCAGACAGGAAGTCAATGGTCTCAAAATTTCTCTCATCCTCTTCTATCTGTATCTTCCTTTCTTCATATGCAAGAATTTCAAGTTCTATCAAAATCAGATCTAAGTAAATCAGATGGACATCTGGGCCTAATTTATCTTCTAGGAATTTTTTAAAAACACGTTGTTTTCTGGGGGACAATAAATGAAAATGTTTAGAAGTATAAGATTTCTTGTTGAAGTTAAAATAATGTTATCAGTTGATAGGTTTCCTTTTTTTTTTTTTTTTAAGGTTTTATTTATTTTTGACAGAGAGAGAGAGAGAGTGTACAAGCAGGGGAAGCAGCAGGCAGAGGGAGAGGGAGAAGCAGGCTCCCCGCTCAGCAGGGAGCCTGACGTGGGGCTCGATCCCAGGGCTGTGGGATCATGACCCGAGCCTAAGGCAGACACCCAACTGTCTGAGCCACCCAGGCACCCTGATAGGTTTCCTTTTTAAAGAAAAGTAAAACTAAATATGACTTATGGAGATGTTTAGGGTGGATTTAGACAAACTACGTTGCATACAGTGAAAAGAAACCAGCTAGTGAAGGGTCTTGAAATATTGTCATAAATGAAACAATAAAAGAAAATGGGATTTTAGTTAACCTAAAGACTAGCTTAATTGAGGAGAGCAATGTGATAGCTCTATGAGATTAATACCTAGAAGTTAACGTGACTGTAAGTATTAATTTGTAAATATATCTCATGTTTTTCAAGTTTGCCTTGACAATTTTAGGAAGGCATTTTCATTAGACAAATGGCCCCAGGTAGGCTAGGGAGATCCTCTCCAACAGAACACCTTAATTACTGAGCCCAGGATGGAATCTTTAGAGATGGAGAAAACAAAGGACCTGAACTTAGCATCACTGAAATAAGCCCTTTGGAAAACAGAGAACCTCATTGAGAATATATTTTGTGTTTTAAGATAATTTGAGATAGATAAAATTGACTGCTTCCCCTGTACAGATCTGCTACCAATATGCTTGGCCCTCTGTTAACTAATTTCAAAAAAAACAGTTGGAAGAATCTAGAGAACTCATAATGCCTTTGCGTGGAGAAAAAACGGTGTTGTCTGATCTATGTCCTTTTGTAGCTTAAAATAGAGGAAAAGCCATGATAAATGTACTTCTAAGTTGCCAACCTGAGGGAAGCAATTAATACTTAGAATAAACAAAAAAATGCACATTCATCATCATATGCCACTTTGGGCAATCTACATTCCAAAAAAATCATTCCAAGCAGCTGGGTACAGTCTTGAGTTGATGACCGGCCATGGTGGGAAAAGGGCAGAGAGCCGCAAAGAGTGGACTTAGGTGGGAAAACTGCAGAGGGTCCTGTGGGTGGAAGACACCCCACAAAGCAGGCATGGGTGGGAGAGGTGCTCAAGATCCCAAGGGTTGGGCACCTGGGTGGCTCAGTTGGTTAAGCGACTGCCTTCGGCTCAGGTCATGATCCCGGAGTCCTGGGATCGAGTCCCACATCGGGCTCCCTGCTCTGCGGGAGGCCTGCTTCTCCCTCTGACCCTATCCCCTCTCATGCCGTTTCTCTCTCTCTCTCAAATAAATAAATAAATAAAATCTTTAAAAAAAAACAAAAAAAGATCCCAAGGGCTGGCTAAAAGTGGAAATGGTGCAGAGGATTTCTCAGGGCTAATGTGCATAAACCCAATGAAGCGGTGCGGAAAAAGGATCTACCTGGATTATTTTAAATCTCCATCCATACTAATCAAGAGCCACTGAAAACTTAGAGGAGCAGCAGTGGAGCAAGCTGCATGAAGGCCCAGAAATGCCTTTAGATACCTGCACACTCTATGCTGGCCCAGGCTGCAGATATTGACAGTTCGGAACAAGAAAATTAGCCAAATCCATGACTTCTGCAGAGGAAATGTTGACTAGAGCAGTCCTGAATGAGAGGTGATGATTACTCCAGGTTGTTTTGTCAATTACCAGTTAAATCAGTCCTGTTATTGTGATTACAATGGTGTTTGTCTCCAGCAGCTGGAGGCAAAAGACCTTGAAAACAAGGAGAGGAAATCAACTGAAATTTGGCATGAAAAAAATAGTTCAGAAAAATACACCTGGGGAATAAATATTATGAAGTGGTGGAAGCTCTGAAAATGCCCTGCGGCCAGGAGGGCCAGGAAGGGTGGCCAGTGTGACAGGAATGTGTGCACGGCAGAGAAACAAAATGTTGTTACTTCAAGCCATTTGGCTCATGGGGATGAGGCAAAGACTTCATTTACCTTTTCTAGGAAGGGTCTGTGGGATCAGATCTAAGATGCTATTTATGGATTTACATTAAAAAAAAAAAAAGACAGGAAAAATGGAGAAGTAGAAGCTCAGTTAAATGACAATCAAAAAATGAAAAAAATTGTCAAGTCTCAATCAGAAAAGAAGGGGAAGGAAAGGTGGGGTCTAAAAGCTAAATTAAAAATGGGAAAAGAGGTTAAAATATTATATTTATAAGGCTGTCTCTCAAGGAAGTGCAAAAATCACTTCATCCCTTTGGGCTTCAAGTTTCCTCAATTGTACAGGGAGGGTTATGAATGACACGATTGCTAAGGCCTCCTTCTAGTGCCAAGTATCTATGCTTCAAAGCAGGTTTTAAAATTTAGCTTCTTCTAAACGTGCCTCTAGCCTCACTTTGGGAAATTCTCTGAGATATAACCTGTTTCACTCAGTTGGCCCCGTTCCTCACATCCCCAAAAGGTCATCTACCTATGCTACCTGCTTGTGACTAGCACATTTGCCTTGTTTTTAACTGAGGGCATGAAGATGGCAGAGAGTAAGCTGGAAATGAGAAGCCCTGGCTTCTGGTTCTGGCTCTCCTGCACAGATGCAAGATGTTGCTCTTATTCTAAAGAGATGGACCAGACTAAGTTATCACTGAGGTTTTCTCCAGCTCTACTCACCTGTCTCTCTCTACTTGTCAGGCCTTTGAGTGAGTTCTCGTTAGTTAGACATCTCTTCACAAGGAGAGGTCAAGCACCAACTAGAAAAAGGACCAGGTCTGCTGCATTCCAATTCTCCACTTAATCCATTCACATAAACTACAACTAAGATATCACAGTTAGAAGTCAGAAAGTATATGACACAAAAGAAAATAGTAATGAAATACTAAAAGGCAAAGAACTTCCCAGAGAAGTGACTCACTCTGTTAGAAACCAGTCTCCAGAGGAACCTGGAGGAAGAGTCACTCCTCTCAGAGACACTTGTAATGAGATTTGAAAGAAGTCTGAGAGAATAGGCAATGATTGAGCATACACCCCCAGCACTCAGAGGAGCTGACCCCACGCATTTCTTATGTCTGATGTCCATGGCAGTCATCTCTGGCTAGTGGTAACTTAGAGACTGCCAGGGACATCCTCTGCCTCTCCACCTCTAAGTTCTCCAGCTTTCCATTTCCCCCATGTCAGCCTGCAGTCTGCAGGCCACTCGGCCCCCAGCATTCCTGTCAGGTGTCCTGTTAGGCGACACTGGTTTATTCGAGGTCACACTGGCAGCTGAGCCCAAGAGCCTGCTGCCTGTGCTGTTAACCTTGCCAAGTTGAGCTGCATCTATTTTTTTTTCTTCAGTCATTCCTAGAAATATCAATTCTGGAAAACTCTGTTTTCCCACAGAAGGTTTTGGCAGCCAATCTTCAGCAATTACCTCATTCTCTGCTCTGCTGCCATCTGAAACGGTGTACCAGGAAAAACTGTGCACCTGTAGGGAGAACAAATGCAACAGAGGGTGAAGGATTGGATCTCCTCTTCCTCCTGACACGGTTCCATAGGAAAGGTCTTTGTGGAGTTATAGAATATTCTTGCTGCAAGAGGCCTGAAATTCCTCCTACCCCAAATCTATCATTTCTTACACAAGGAAACTGAGGCTGGGCAGAGGTATAATAATTAAAATATTTGGAAACATATAAATAAATAGACAAATGAGTGAATGAATGAATAAATGAATGGGAGAGGGAGAAATTCAGAAATTGAAGGAGAACAAAACATGTATTGTGCAGCACAATATAAGGCCAGAGGAAGAAGGAGAGATAAGAGATCTCTGTCACTAAGTATCTTAGCTTGTTTGGGCTGCTCTAACAGAATACATTAGACTGGGCAGCTTATAAACAACAGAAATGTATTTCTCACAGTTCTGGAGGCTGGGAAGTCCAAGACCAAGGTGCCATCACATTGGGTGTCTAGTGAGAACTCACTTCGCAGTTCATAGATGGCATCTTGCTGTGTCCTCACATGGCAGAAGGAGTGAGTGAGCTCTGTGGGGTCTCTAGTATAAGGGCACTAATTCCACTCACGAGGGCTCTACCTTTATGACCTAATACCTCCGAAAGGCCCTACTTCCTAATATAATCGCATTAGGGCTTAGGATTTCAATGTATGAATATTTAGGGGGACACAAACATTCAGTCCATAACACCAAGTAAGCCTTCAGTCCACTCCTCTCTTGTACCAATCAGGTCAAAATGTAGCCACGAGTCATCATACTTTAGTTTTGATCTAGGCAGCATCTTGTAGAAAGAAGCTATTCATGCTCTTCTATAATATGGAGAATTAATCATTAAGTGAGAGCTAGAGAGAGCCTTGAGAAGCATATATTCACATCTTCATGTTTTAGAGATGAGAGAGTAAGACTTGAAAAAAGTAAAATGGCTTTCTCAGAATATCCAACACCCATGGGATAGTCACAAAAAGAAAAGCAATACAGACAGACCTGGATCTAATTGTCCTTGAACAATTTTTTTTCCTACTGAATTAAGTCCAAGACATGTGCGTGCACACATGCATACCTGTGCCTCCACACCTACTGCAGGTATAAAGAGTTACTAAATATACTACCTCAACAGCTGGGATTTTATAAGTTGACTTTTCACAAGGTGTTTATGGCTTCTTAAAATGTGTTTGGCTCTCTTTTTTCTTCTTTTTGAGATTTAAAAAAATTAACATAGAACTTAAACATAAGCCTGAATTGGTCAAGACATTTATCACTACTTGTATTATACTGTCAAATCCAAATGATGGGCAGCAAATTCAAGCTTGGCTTAGTGTGATGCCAAATCATCCCACTCTGGCCAATAGCATTCAAATAAGGTCATCAGAAGCCGAAGTGGCTACTTTGACTTCCTGCTAAGTTGCCAGTGGGTGTCTATCTCTGCACCTGATTAGAGAGAATTCCCTCCGAATTCAGTGGGAACTAAGAACTGAGGCCAGTTAGTAGAAACAAAGAACTAGATTCTGCTAGGGGATCTGGAAGTTGGTAAAGCAGCACCATTTTCACTGTTATTCACTCATCTTCTTCGTCTGGTATCCCCTCAGCTCATCTTCAATACAAACACTCACTGCCATAGGAATGTGCTAGAAACTGAGTTGGACACTATGCTGGAGACCTCCTTCAAGGGGTTGACAATCTGATGAGAACCAAGACTTGTACACAAAAAGCTAAATAATTATACAGCTAGAATAACCTGAGTGCCAAATAAGTAAGTAAAGCAATGGTAATTATGGAGTTCAGAGAAGATCATCGTGGTAAACTACAATAGAGTAAGAGGCCTTTCTTTGCAAGGATTTATATCCTTTTCCACATTTGATTCTTAAGTTGTATTATTTAAGGCAGGTTTATGGTCTACCCTCATTATAATGAAAAAGGAGGAAGTAGAAGAATCTAGCACAAAGAGTAGGAATTTGAATTCTTTTTTTTTTTTTTAAAGATTTTATTTATTTACTTGACAGAGAGAGACAGCAAGAGAGGGAACACAAGCAGGGGGAGTGGGAGAGGGAGAAGCAGGCTTCCCACGGAGCAGGGAGCCCGACGCAGGGCTGGATCCCAGGACCCTGGGATCATGACCTGAGCTGAAGGCCCATGCCCAACAACTGAGCCACCCAGGCGCCCCAGGAATTTGAATTCTAAAGCTTGAGTTGAGTACCTACTATGTGGCAAGCACATAAAAAGAGAAATGAAATATAATACATGGTGAAGTAACTGAACTTCACCCTAAGAGTTAAGTTACAGTTAAAAGGCAAGTATGTATGACTCATATGGGATCCTTGGATGGTTCCCAATGATGCCATAGGCAAACTTGAGCAGGTGGAGACCCATGAGGAGAACAGTGAAAAAGAACGTGGCTACCCCCAAAGAAGTACAACAGAGCCTTGTAATAAGATATTATAAATTGTAGGGGCTAGAGACATAGGCAGATCAGAGTAGACAACTAAGACTAAGAAGGGTATAAATGGTGGCTGGGATGAGATGTTATCTAAGAGCTGTTATCTAAGGAATCCAGAGGGGTTACACAAGGATGAGAAAGATGTAAATGAAATAGGACCAGGAAGGAAGAAGGAGATATGCTCTTTCCCAGACCAGACGCCACAGTGTCAGACCAGGGCTCCATAAAATCTCCTTTTTATCTTCATTTGTTCTCCATATGGTGGGGACATCATCTCCTTCCCAAGGGGAAAAATAGGTGCAGGAATCTGACACCAAGCCACAAATGAGACTTGGGAGTAAATTATCTAACAGCTTGTGTCCCAGAATTTCCCTCTGTGACCTGAAGGTAAACATGATAAACAGAGTCAACCCTCAGAAATCCTGCTCATGGAGGCCAACAGTATGAGTGTATATAAGTGTACATAAGTCCAATAATTTCTTCTCAGTAAGTTCCATTTATTCAAAATGAAATAACTGAATTTAAATCTTATATTAAAGTAGTATTTATTTACAAAAAAAAGGAAACATTTCCATAGTCAGACCTTGAAGGAAGATTTAGCAATAACAGGGCAATGAGTTGTAGAGCTAACATATCATGCCTAGGAATTGTGATAGCTCAGTCCCCATGAGTCTCAATTAGCTAAAAGATTAGTCCTTGCTCAGCATGTATAGATGATTCATTTTTATTTAACAATAACTAACTGTATCTCTGGGTTATGCGATTTATCAAAATGACTATATTCTAAGCCAAAGGATGAAAAGCAACAAAAATATTAAAGGAGTATCTGGGTGTGGTATGTTTTCATGTTTCCTCTCACCCTTAAACCAAAATGTGTTTCTTGGAAAAGTGTGTTATCCAGTTGTTCAATGATGCAAAACTTTCCACTGTCCCTTAGCCCATAGTTTGCATTGCTAGGTCCTAGAGGCAACACAGAAAAAGGAATGAAGTGGGATCTACAGCTAGCCAGCCCTTTAGTCAAATCCTGGCTGTGTCACTTAGTTGTAAGCATTAATGTTAATAATTATTGAGTTCCTATAAAATCCTAGTCCTGGGAAAATTGCTTTACCTGTATTGTGTCATAACTCCATGAGATAATTACTATTCTTGTGCCCATTTTACAGATGAGAAAACTGAGACATAGAAAGTTTAGTAACTTGGCCAAGGTCGCAATAAGTGGTAGAGCTAAGATTTGGTCCTATACCTATGATATGTCTCTTAACCTTTACACTACCTCTCTTTCTTGGACTTAGATTCTGGGCAACTTAACTTCTCTGGGCCTCAGTTTCTTTACCAATAATACGTAGAACATACTATCTATCTTGCAAATTGATGAAAAAATTAAATGAGATAATAACGTAGAGTGTTTAGTGTAGTTCCTGGCCCATAACAGGTAGTCATTAAATGGCAACTATATTTGATAGATGGTTGTTCTTAGAATCTCTTAAGATTTCCTTGATAAAATGGTTACTTCTTAGGTTGTATAGCTACATTTTCATGAATAAGAATAAACTTATTAGTAGTAGCCTTTCATTAATAGGAGAATCGTAACTCCCATTAACTTCTTTTACCTATGTATTTTGAGAACAAAGTCAAATGCTTAAGAGAGCACTAATCAGGACTAGATTTTAGTCAGAGACTGCAAAAAAAAAAAAAAAGCCAAAAGTATGTTAAATGAAACTTGACCTCAACTTTCAATCATCTAAATAACCAAAAACAGTGGCTTATATTGACCCTGAAACACCATTTTACTTACTAGTAATATGAGCCCTCTCACACATGTGAACTGGCTGGTTATTGGACTAACTTTCCTATAAGAGATACTGCTCTTGCCTACTCAACAGCAGTTGCCAAACCCCCACACCCTGTGCCTTTTCCCTTCCTTCTTCCTTGCTAACAGAACCCAGATTTTATTCCAGGAATCCAAGGTCATAGGCCCCAAAGAGGTGAGGACCCTCCCAACCTGAGGGGGTGACTCATGACTAAACTAATGGTGGTATTTCCATCCCCCTTGCCAGTGATTGATTTAACAATGAACTTGTGCTAGAATGCTGGATAGGAAGTCTAATGGGGCACTCTGGAAAAACGATTTCAATTTTGGAAATAAACATTGAAGTAGAAATTTTCCTCTTTGCACTTGTATGTGATAATTGGAACTACAGGGGCTAGCTTGAGATCTTCAGGGGAACCAAGCTAGAAGATAAGAAAATATGCTGAGGATGTCAGAACAGATGGATGGAGAGAACCTGAGTCCTTGATGAGCAAACAAAGATATTAATTAACCTTGAATGTGCCCTAAAGGAAGCCCTCCAGACTTCTTGATAGTGAACTACTTAATCTACTCATTGTTTAAACCATTTTGAGTTGGGTCTTCTGTTATCCAAAGCTGAATGCATTTTTGATATCCAAACCCAGAAAAACAGGTCTTGGTTAAGCCTAGAAAGTTCAAAATAACAAAATAGTCCAACATTCATTCTTGATTCTGATTCCTACCAAAGGCATTTGATTACAGGGAGAAGGAGAAACAGCAAAGTAGTATTAAAACAAACATACAAACAAAATGGGAAGACCTGAGGAACTGGGAGAAATCCCTGGGTCCTGACAATTGTCCAGATACTGACTATTCCTTTCCATGCTCATTCTACTTCTTTTGACTAGCTACTGTCCACATCAATTTGCTTATTCTAAGTCTCCTTATAGATGTCCCCAGAATGTTTCAAAAGGACCTCTGATTCTTTTACATTGCTGGGAAAAGTTACTTCCAAACTAGGAAACTATGTCCTTGTTGAAACATGTTTTCTCTCACCCTATACACAAACATAAAGTGCCACCTCCAACTGGCTACCATTGAGCTTTTACAGGACTGGAGATGTCTGGAAAGTAAAGCAGTCTGATTGGAATAGGGTTGGATGAGCCCACGAACCACTGTCTCTTTGATCATGTTGACCATCAGCAATAGAGTGTTTTCTGAGTGGGCACAGCCATGGAGAGTGAAGTACAGGAGCTTCTTAGAGCCACTAAATAAAAAACAGAGACTGGCAGTAACAGCTTCCTTTTATCAGGGGTGATTGGATGGTTGTCATGAGCAGCTGTTCTCTTCCACTACTGACAGGCAGCGGGATTATATGTGGGAACAAAATTCCCCACAGTACAGTTTGGGAGCATAAAAACACACTATGTAAGGACATTATAAAAATCTTCCCTGGAGACTTTATATTGTTTTCTCATCAAACCCTCAATATGAAATGAAGATGTGTATATATATATATATATATATATATATATATATGTGTGTGTGTGTGTGTGTGTGTGTGTATACATATACACACACACACATATACACATAATATATACATAGAGAGAGACTGAGAGAAAGAAAAAGAGATTGATTTTACATACATGTAAAATGAAGGGGTGATACTTAAATACAGTCCTGCAGTGGAGACAATTTATTCTCCAGTGCTATTAATCTGTGATACGCTATATCCTGAGGACACATTCCACCCCCACCTCACCAGTGATCATTGTCATCATGAATTATTCTTGCACACTGGCTAGTCAATTCCTTTCCTCACAGCCCTGACTAAAGAACTCTCCCAGTAATTTCAACTGCACTTCTTCCTTACCACGGAGTCTCATATCCTCTTTGTTTCCGTAGGTCTCCGATTTCATCCTCTCCCCTCTCGTCTTAATCCACCATTCTTTGTGAGACACTGCTGGCTGAGCACTGAACAATAGGCCTTGTCTTACCCTATTTACCATGCCCGTTAAATCTATTAGTCGCAGTACACCATCAACTTTTAAAAGTGCCCCTTTCACAGGCCCCCCTCTTACCTGTTCTAATGACACTGTTCCCTCTCCCATTGCCCTTTGAACATTCATGTCCTTAAGCTCCAATTTCACTTTGCTTTTGATAATGACAAGATGGCTTCGCTTTCTAATCTTACTTGGGAGCCTACCAGAGAGTGCCTTTCCAGCAGAAGCCACAGGAGATACCTATTGACCGCTCTTCTTGCCTCTCCTTCCCGCAAGGTCCCAGGGATGCTGTTGGTACTTGTCCAGTTGAAGCTAGCTCCCAATGACAGTTTTAACTGATCATTCTCGTTGACCCAGGAACATGGATATTCTGAATGACTTAGAGACCTTTCCCTCTTCCCCTTTCCTCCTAAGCATTCCGGTCCGATGTTCAGCTTCCATTCATTCCTTCAAATATGTACTTAACAGAGTGTATTTCTACTGCCAGGCTCTGGGCTAGGTGTTAGGGAGACAAGAAAAATGAGATCCAGCCCCTCCTGTAAGGAGATTTCCATCTGGGTAGAGGGGAGGGGCCAACCAACAACTAGAGTACAATGGGCTGATTGCTTTATCCAGTCCAGAGGGAATCCAATCAATCCAATGCTTCTGTTTTGTTGCTGTACTAAAAATAAGGGGAGTCTGTGCAGAGCAGGGTCAAAGTGGACTGCATCAAAATAAAATGGACCTTGGTTCATAATCTGGCTCAGCCACAAATTTGAATAGCCTGAGGCAATCACATGCAGCTAGGACAGAGCCTCAGACTCTTCGGCTCCACAGGTGAGTAGCTGTAGCACCTACCTCTCAGGGGCTACTGTAAGGATGAAATGAAACAACACCTGGGGAGGTTGCTAGCCTAGCACTTGACACTCCATAAATGTTCACTGGGGTGCTCACACTTTTCATATTTCCCAGAAACCCTCTGATTTCTGAGGCCCAGTATCCCTCCCTGTTTCCCCTGGTGCCCTACAACTGGTGATTTTTCTCATGAGTTTGTTTAAATAAATGTATGAGCCGGATCAGCTTCAACTCCACCTGGGTTGAGGCAGCTCAGTTAATTTTCCACCAGCACCTTACCTCCAGAGTACATGCTACCAATGAGACTTTAGGCACAGGGAAATTAGCTTAGAGGCTTTTCTAGGAATTTATTCATGTCATAAAGTGGAGCTGGATTTATTACTAGCGTTAGTCGTTACTCAAGGGAAGCCAAGGACCGGATCAGCAAGGGGTATGGGGTGGGGGTTGGGTCAGGTCCAGGTCAGGATAAAGCCCTATTAACAGGCTTTCTATGTAGTCTCTCATTTGGGCTACCTGAGCAGAAAAGGCCTTAAACCCATCTCCTGCTGCATTTTATTGTGACAGAAGACTCCCCACTTTTATCCCAAGGGAATGTGCTCTCATAAAAATCCTCTTCACATATTACCACCCTAATGATTGCACACTATCAACTGAAGGCAGTGAAAAATGATTATTGAGCCATGTACAGACCATCCCAGCATTTTTAATTATAGATCATACAAGAAAAATATAACTCTTTTTGTTTTGTCTGTATTCAAGATAATCTTATCAGGATTGTCAGGAAAGAATAATACTGCAGTCAAAGAATATTCAGTGCCCCTTCAGGCACTTTTCAGAATTCAGAGTGTTGGCATTTATTTAAAAAGCAAATACAGAAGAAATGCATAACTTAGAGAGCTCAGGTGCTAAATTAGCAGAGGCTGAGGAAAAGAATGAGTCAGGGAAATAGGGAAATGCTTCTCCACAATGCAACCTAGCCTTTAGCCCCAACTTTTCCAACTTTTGTCAATGCGCTGACGTCTGGTGTTGATGTTCAAATCATCTGACAACTTGTAACTCAACCATAAGCAGTTAGACATAAGCTACAAGTGTCTATTTTTACACACCAGCAGCAATTCCCTCAGGAAACCCAGCCTTCCTTTCAGCCTGCTCTTCTGTCATCCCGAGAACCATTCCCTCCTATGGATGTTCCATTCTCTCGTTGGATGCCTTTAGAAAGTTGCCTTCCAGTTCCTAATTACCTCAAGCAGCTGCCTAATGCAGCTTCCAGGCACAAACCACTGTGGAGTATCCATTTTAACACTCAGCACTATCACTGACTGGTGTTGAGAGAGAGGGATTACTTCTGTGCCTGTCAGGAAAACAACAGTTGTTGTATTCATTGGCCTCCCAGGAAACTGGGATGCCTTGCCATTGTGCACGGGATTTTCCCCCAGGGGCTCAGGCTGATGAGCCTCAGGCAAACCAAAGAGGAATGGCTTTATTTTGCCCTCTGCTCTCCTTGGCAGGGGTTACATCATTTGCTCAAGTACCATCATAAACATGCCTATATAGACACTGCCTACAGAAAACATTTTATAAGCCAAAAGCAGTTATGACAAACCCCATCATTAAGACAATGTTCTATAGGTAACACAGCACAGTGCCCAACTCCCTGGCCAGCTTACTTATTTCAGGACTGATTCCAATTACAAAAGGCAGTCAGTGAAGACTTGTGGATTAATTGATTCCTTGATTGGTCTGGAATCCATCTATTAAATACTCTGAAATCTGCATTTTGATACAAGAGGGTAGGGTTTTCACAGCAATGGCATTTTCTGCCAGGGCAATAGCCTGCCCACATTTTATAAAAAGGAAGGTACTATTACTGAGGCTCCTTTGTTTCTTCACAAGCAGTAGAAAAGCTGCAAAGAAGGAAAAGGAGGAAGAGGAGGAAGAGGAGGAAGAGGGGGAGGGGGTAGGAGGAGGAGGAGGAGAAGAAGGAAAAAGGAGAGAAGAAAAAAAGAAAGGAAGGAAGGAAGGAAGGAAAAGAGAAAAGAGAAAAGCAAAAAAAGGGAAAAGGAAAGGAAAGAAAAAAGAAAAGGAAAAAGAAATTAAGGCAGGAAAGGGAAGATGTTCTTATGGGATTTTATTTTTATTATTAAAGAAAAATGACATTTTGCCTGTGTTGTTGGTGGCAGTTTATACCTGAGTGCTATTTAATTTGAGACTTGTTTTCATAGTAGCCAACAATTAATTGCTACTGTTTCAAACTCACTATTCAGCCATCTCTTCCTTTCTTTTCACTAATAGTTTCAGTAAACAATTCAGGGTCAGGAGAAAGTGTTGAAAGAGCAGGGGTCTTTAATGAGAATAAACATGCAAAATGAGTTCCTAATTTGAGAAGATTTGTCTGTTGGATGCTACCCTTTCTCCCTTAAGGCATCTGTTAGGACCAACCTTCCAACATTGAGTTCCCCCAATACTGAGCCCACTCTGCCTGGTAATCGGGATAACTTCCACATTGCGACATTTTCCAGAAAAGGAGGAGACCCAGAGAGTCCTGCCTTCCCTAGGAAGCACCCACATTGACTTGGCATCACAGAATAGATTTGCTTTGGGAAAAACTGGCCAACACTTGATTCCCTGACACTCATCTTTTGCATGAATTCCTTAGGATGACACAAACAAAAAAAAAGTTCCTGTGAGTTTGTTACATCAAAGAGGTAGAAGGCATATTGAACATGTTGCTGTAGGATCTGAGTTTGAGGCTGGTGTCTCTAATTAAGATACTTAATCTTGGGGCGCCTGGGTGGCTCAGTCGTTGAGCGTCTGCCTTTGGCTCAGGTCATGGTCCCGGGGTCCTGGGATCGAGCCCCACATCAGGCTCCCTGCTTGGCAGGAAGCCTGCTTCTCCCTCTCCCACTCCCCCTGCTTGTGTTCCCTCTCTCGCTGTGTCTCTCTCTGTCAAAAAAAAAAAAAAAAAAAGATACTTAATCTTCCTGAGACTCAGGGCTCTTGTCTATAAAATTAGGGACAGAAACTAGCATGCCACATGTCCCCTTTAATGTTTCTCTATGATTCCTCACTCTAAGACACCACAGATGGTGTGGCTAAGGAGGGAAGTGGAGAGGGTAAGAAGGGGGTAAGAGAGCATGTGATGCCACAGTTACTGAGCATCTTCCAGGATGTCATTTTTTTTTCTTCATTAATCTTTTATGTGATTTTCACCAAAGCAATGGAATGATTCACAGGAAAATGGGATTCTACACACTTTAATATGTAGTAGGAGACCAGTTACGTGACTGAGGAGCCCAATTGTGTTTTCAAGAGGCCCCCAGTCATAACAGGACTAGCTCTCCTTTCTGAGGAAGGATGGAATTACCCACAGATACCTCTAAAATGCATACTTTGGGTGTTCTTCCCGGAGTGCTGATGGATTTGTGATACGGTCTTCTGTCGTGACCAATGATGTGTATCTGAGAAATACCTGTCCAGGGCTAGAGCAGACTGCTACAGCCTAAGCACAACTACATGCTGCAGCATTGGCTGAGGCCTCATTAGCAGTGAACCCTCCCCAGGGCAGAGGACCCTGCAAATTAAAAAGACAAGGGGGGAGGGAATGGCAGTAAGAGGGCCAGAGAGAGAGGAGAAAGAGATAAAGACAGATATAGGAGGGAGAAAGAAAAGCTGGGGGGTGGGGAGCAGGTCATTTTGCTACTTAAAGAAGAAAGATTAAGGAAGTGCCTTCCTTATACATTTATCTATTAAATTCTATTTTTACTTTTAGATTTGTTCATTTTTCTGTCCACATATAATCCCCTGCTTTGTATCCTATCTTTTCTCCCAGTGAGGCAATGGCAAACAGTGTCTTAGAGTTTTCATTGTTGTTTGTAATAGCTACTAAGGCTTTTCACCAAATTCCAGAGTTTCTATTAGGCCCAGGGTGAGATTGCACTTCCTCGTCCCCTTGAAATTGGTCAGAGATGTGTGATTTATTTTGCCAATGGAATGTGAGCAAATACAATGTGTATTGCTCCAGGGCAAAAACCACTAAGAAGCAGGTACTTTTTTTGCAGGCTTCCTTCCTCCACCAATGAAACCATTGAATCTCCAGTCTTTGGAGGTTCCATCAACCTGGCTCCAGATTAAGAAAACCTGAAACAGAGTCCCCAGCTGCCCACAGTGGACATGTGTTGTAAGCAAGAAATTGAATGTTGTTGTTTTGAGTCACTAAGACTTGGAGGTTCTTCTTCTTGCAACATAACCTAGTCTAACCTGACTGATGCATTGTTATTACTGGTTATGATTAGTTTAAGTCTGTCAGCCACTGTTGTTTATAGTGCAATTTTGCAAAACACAAAATTTCTAACATTTAAATAAATAAATAAATAAATAAGGTTTTTCTAAGACTGGGTTCTGTTCACAAGGAGTTTTTAGGATCTTTTGCTGAGTGTGGAGTTCACCAGTTGCAGTTTTATCTAAACAGAATTTTCTGTATATTTATAGCACACTAGGTCTGAGAGGAAATGTTGATTGGAAAAAATAGAGAAATACTTTTGCCATGATCATAGACATTTTTCAGGGATTACTATTAGTGAATAATTTTATGAGTATACAACAGCTGTAAACTTGTCAGAAATATACTCTAGAAAAATAAAATTATTGTTGTCATGATTATTTTATCATCTCCAATACCCTGCAGCTAAGTTCTCAATGATTTTTAACACCAAATAAAATTCAGCCAGTTCAAAGCAGGTTTATAAACATAATCCAGTGAAGTTGAATCTATAGAAATGACTAGATTGATCTGAAAACATTTTTTAGATGAGCATTTTTAGCTAAAAGAATTAAGTATCGGAGAATGTAGACATAGATATATGTTACCTAACCTTTCCTGAACAAAGCCTCATCCAGCTGCTGGCACCTTTAATACAGAAACCTAATCTATAAAGTTACTAGTTTATGGCAATGGTTTGCATAGTCTGGAAATCATGGCCTTTCTCTACACTCTCAACCAGTAATAACTAAATACAAGAGCGGTATCTTCACAAAGTGGGGAATAGATTAGCCACTTCAATCTCCACTCCATCTCCCATGTTCTAGAAATATCCCGG
Source organism: Mirounga leonina (assembly GCF_011800145.1). Classification (NCBI taxonomy): domain Eukaryota; kingdom Metazoa; phylum Chordata; class Mammalia; order Carnivora; family Phocidae; genus Mirounga; species Mirounga leonina. The sequence continues at coordinate 80,746,092 of NW_023270377.1, read as the reverse complement.
CACAGGTAATATAATTGCAGGTCCTTAACCTGGCAAAAATCCTCTCCTAAACTTGAAGTTCTGATAAATACAAAGAAGAAAGCCCAAGAACAGAAATATTGTCATTCTTCAATGCAGATGAGTAGACAACAGAGAACCTGGATTAGAAATAGCCTGTAAAAAGCAAAAGAACTTGACAAAGATAGATCTGAGCAGAGAAAGGAGCATTATGTTCATTTCTTTCCATGTCCAGAAGGATTGGGGGTGATGAACTAAATAGAAGTTTCCCAGACCTACATCAAACCATATCAGTAAGCATACCCCACTTTGAACAGGCTCTGAAGACTTAATTCTTAACTTCTTAATTCCATTATAAGCTAAAATTCATATGCATTATATCTTAAAAAATCATTTTTACTTTATTTACAATAAAGGATCAAAGGACTCCTTTTCTTCATCATTTCTTTTTCTAATTTTGTATATATATAATTAAATTCATTTATCATAAAAAGCAGCTGTCCCCCCAAAATTCTTCTCCATTCCATCATAATCACAACTTAAAGATTCAAAAATATCTTTAGTAAACAGGCATATATAGTAATGTAAGTTATAAGGAATAAACATAAAATTAAGATATAATGATCTCATTTCATGTCAATAATCAAAAATAAGCATAGGACCAACAACAAGAGAAAAGAGAGAGCTCAGTCAACTATGTCAAACATTGCTTAGTCAAACATTGCTTAATATTTCTCAGTCTTTACCTGTAGAGAAAAAAAATTTTTAAATGGTTTTGTCTGCCATTTTCTGTATTAGATTTTTGGAAATTATCAAAATATGCGCTAAAAAACACTACCTTCATCATAGTCTTTCTGGTTGTAAAATCCTACAACAAATGCACTGAACCTGTATGATCATAATTTAATAAGTAATTGGGATGTGGCTTATTTTAGCTTCTTTTCAATCTCAAATAAGAAACCCTCAATTTATCAGAAGACCATAATGTATTCTTATTTAAAGCTAGTTAATTCACTTTTTCTGCTCAGTTTGAATAGAATCAAATATTCCTTACTGTTTCAAGCCTCATTATGAAACAATTTCCTCATATTTTTTTTTAACTTTTGTAAATCTTATAAGATGAATTAGCATTTTCCTATTGTTGTAAATTCATGTTTTTAGACATAATTGGTCATTCCTTTTAAAATGCAGGATCTCTCAGGGCTTCAGGACGTAACATTCCACATCAATAGAGGTGATATGGATACAGCAAAGATTTAGGACAGCTGTTCTCATTAGGGGTAAATATATAAAAATCACCATGAAGATTTTTCTTTTTCAAACTACATATGTCCATCCCCACTCTGGAATATGTGTGGTCTAGAAAAAAATCCTCTGGTGATCCTGAGGTTCGTTGCTTAGGAGATTGGGTAACTCCTTGAATATAGCACAGAAGTGTTGTTCGTTTGTTTTTACTAAATTTGCATATTGCAATATTTTCCTCTTTCTTAAAAATGTGCAGGGAAAAAAACTCAAATTAATTTAGAGAACTGATCCACTGAGTTTTTAGTTAAGGTCTTAACTGCATGGGTAGCTCTGCTTGTCTATCTATATTGGCAAATACGCTGTCTTTGTCTTTGACCAAATTGGTAACATTTGCTTAGAAAACTGAATCTGCCCGGTGATGGATATTAAGGAGGGCACATATTGCATGGAGCACTTGGTGTTATATGCAAACAATGAATCATGGAACACAACATCAAAAACTAATGATATACTGTATGGTGACTAACATAATATAATAAAAAAAAAAGAAAGAAAGAAAGAAACTGAATATGAAAGAGTGGACTATCACCACCAAACACCTCTGCCTTGTAGTTAACTGGCTTTGCTGTAGCCTGCCAGGAGCCAAGAGCAGCCGATGGGCCAAGTCTAAAACGGAAAGTGAAATGGTTCTATTAAAGAAAGCGATTACAGCATCGGGCTTTGCAAACTAGGCTAAAGCTCTAAACTGCAAAATTATCTTGATGCATGTGATTGGGAAGGACTAATTAGAAGAGAGGATGACATTTTATTTTCTAACCAGCCCTCTCTGATCTGAAGCCACGACACCCCCTCACTTGTTACCTAGCAACCCTTCTTTGTATATGTAAGGTTACTCTATTCCTGCTTTGTTATTCAATTTACTTGCCATTTTAATTGTCCTGATTCTCTTTAGGACTATCCCACCCTGGTATGATTGGCCTTAGGCTCTAAACTATTAGAGGGCCACCAATTAAGTGGATCCAAATGTCATTGTACAGCCCACTGCCATCCATAGATCAGTGCTAAACAAATGCTGTAGATATTTCACCTTGGTATTTGTGATTTTACCAGAGCCCTCCCTGTCTGCACCCCAGCCCACAACCCTCCGCCTAACCCAGAAATTGCTGTCATTGCTTTTATCTTGATTGAAAGAATATAAGCAGGCCTGGCTCCTTTTAACTCAGTGGAAAAATGACTATCAATTTAAACATTAACTGGTGTCCAACCTAATCATGGAGCTAAAAACAGAATTTGCTTCTGCACGTTGCAGTTTCTCAGAAAATCACCATCCAGCTAAACTTCACAATTTCACCTAAACCCTAGCAATATGTAAATAGGTAATCAGCCCCATTTGGAAATGTATTTTTTAATCAGGTAGTTTAGATGCATAATCACCTTCAAATCAAACCACCATTAGAGGCCATTAACTCTTGAAGGAAGGAAATTCAGCTGGCAGTCAGAACTCTATCAGAGAGAGAGATCTCGGCTCCACCTTCAATTTTTGCAGAGCCCCGGACTTACACTCATCTTTCAGTTGCCTTTTTTTTCCTCCTTAAGAGAATCATGATTCTTTCTTAATGCTGGATAAGAATTTGGAGGCTTAACAAAACAATCAGCCTATAGCACTTGAGTGCTTAGAAAAGGTCTATTGCCTCTTTACTGTTTCTATTTTCCCGTCAGTCACTTGAGAATTGCTCCTAACACCAGAAGTCTAAGTACCTTCAGAACACCAAATTCTAGTACATTCTAAAATACAATATCTAATAGACAATCTAATGTACATCCTAATGATATAATTTGCTCAAGGTAGTAGCACAATATTGCTCTTTCTAAAATAATCCCTGTTAAAAAGAACCTGCACCCCCATTCATGGCAGTACCCAAATAATTCCAAAACCTTCACTGCAATTCTTTTGGGGTTTTATACAGAAAAGGAATTTGAAAGCATTTGTTGTCTATCCCCTACTGTGCTGGTTAGGGGATAATGGCAACAGGTGGACCTAAGTCCTAGGATATGAGACAGTGGGGTGTATGGCCTGCCAAATTTAGATAACTCAATTAAAACAGCCCCATTCACCCACTCCAAGGAAAAAAAAAACAAAACTGGGGGCTGGGGGAGGGGGCGATGGCCAGCATGGATGACAACTGCAGATTTTCTCCTCTGGGGTCATTAGCTATGTTTGTATATCTATAGCATAACTGTGTTATAAGCTCGCATGGTTATTTTTGCCTTTGCCTCATCACTCAGTGCAAAAGGGCAGAGGTGATTGCTTATAAATTCACACAGCTGCTGGCTGGGAGAAGGCATTTGGAAAATAATTCAGTAACACGGGACTTTATTTCACTGAAAGAATTGTTCTTTGAGGAACATTCTACCCCCAACCCCCGCCAAACCAAGAGAGCACCCAGGCTCCTGCAAAACCTTCCCAGGTTAAAGCAAAGCACAATTTCCAGTTCTTGTGCCAGTGGAGGTATGCAAAGATTTTTCTCAGCAGGAAGTCACTCATAGACATCACATGAATATTTAAACAATGGGAAGCCAGCAAAAGATTCTTTCACGCTGCAGGATGATAGTGACTTCTGAAATTATCACAATTATCATTCCATTATTGCAAAACAAATGACCTGATTTATTATGCTCTGCCTCTGCTCATCTCTGGATCTCTTCCTGATATATTACACAACCGGTTACTTAGGCATTCTACACAAACAGCATTTGTATCGACTACTTCATTAATATTTTGATTATTATAAATCTCAGGAACTCAATCCACATCTTAGGCTAGAGTCAGCTCTCTCTCATCCTTTCTCCCTGAAGATGATCAGAAAATTTTAGAGTGGGATATGGTGATGAAGCCTATGGAATTCTGCAAAACAAAGTAGCTGACCACGTAACACTCCCTTCATTGTAGAAACACTCCTCACTTATATCCCACAGCAGTAAAGATCAACCGTTCTTGAATCAGCAGGAAAAGAAGCTTACATTCAGGAAATCTAGGCAGAAATGCTATTCCCTAGCATGATTCCAGTGCATGTGTCACAGCCCGTCTTTAAAAAAAAAAAAAAAATTCTTGGTTGTTTTCCCTTTAAGAAGTGAAAGTAAGAAAAAAAAAAAATCATGGAGGAATTACAACAGTTAAGTCATCAATAAAGTAGCAGAGACAATACTAAAAGCCAGGTCTTCCAATCCTAGTCTCTCTTAAATCCTTGAGCTACATTAGGCAGCTCCAAGTACCCTATTTACCAACCCAGAACAAGTTTGTTTACCCTCTTAGCAAAAATCCGCAAAGAGTAGTTACATCCCACCAGTGACACAGGGGGCAAGACAGAAATTCAGGGACAAAAAAATCAAACAACACACTTGCCAAAAGCAGATCATGGCAACATGCATGTTGTAATGAGACAACTGATGAGCCGTGAGTCAAATTCCTACTTCTTCCACTGGAACATTATCATAGTTTAAAGTGCTTGAAAAAGAGCATGTCTGCAATACACTAATGACTTTAAATGGGCTCATGTGTCAGCCTGTAGGTTGAAAAGAAAACTGAAAACATTTTTCATGTGCTGTGAAATGACTCTGCAAATGATTTTAAGATTTACCTGTTCAGCAACAATCAACCCTTTCCTCATCTGGGTCTAATATTTGCTCAGGAGGCACATATTACCATCTGCTCTCAAGGTGAATCTAAAATAGATAGTCCCATGCAAACTACCAATGAAACCTTTGGATGAATTCTCCTGGCGATACCCCTCCCACTTCTTTCATTATACTTCCCTCCCACCCCCTATTGTACTCCCCCTAAAAAAAAAAAATCAAGAAGCAAGTGTAGAATTGCCAGGACCCCCAAAACAACTGACCTTGTGGAGTTTCTATTACAATAAATATATCTTGAACATTACATAAGATATTATACAAATATGAACAAGACACAGTCCATCATCAAGGAAATGAGAATATTGGAGTAATACAGAAATAAAAAAGAAGATAATTCATCTGGAAAAGGTCACTATAATTTACAAATTTAACAGTCAACAAATTTATATTAAATTTATATTAAATTTGTTGATTGTTTATTAGAGAACTTCATTAGAACTGTATCCAGCAGACAAGAAGAAAGGAACTAAGGGAATCTTATTTTGTGGTTTGGGGAGAAAATCAGACTATCACTCAGGAGCCATTTAAATAAAGATTAGAAAGATAATAATAACTCCTAGCCTTCTTCCAGCTTCAATCCCAGAAATTAACATTGAAGAAGTAGCCAGAAAATGGGGTAAATTTGACAAGTTGCTGTGTTCTCACCTCAGTAGGTCATAGCAGTTGCGATAGGATGCCAAGGAAATAGCTGTTTGCTCCCAGACAGAGGCATGAAGGAAGACCATGGCTTGCATATAACTAACTCTTTCTGGAACCAAGAGCTTATCTGCTTCCATCTGGAGAGAATCATGGCCTGCCATTTTATTTCCATCCTCTGCGTGGGAGGGATCATCCTCATCTCACATAAATGATGCTGAGAAATGTCATAAATTATTCATAATCCCCCCTTTATTCAAACAGACATATTCTCACTGAAATGAATGATACCTAAGAGAAGTGTGTTTATTTCCTTTTGCATTGGGAAGGGCACACAAATAAGATCATGCATCAACAAAAGACAAGACTGAATCTTTTGCAGTACTGCAATATTATTTGGTAAAACATTTATATTTGGCCCATTTTTCTAGCTAGCATTAAAACCTTTTTCTATGTTCTATTTCCCTATCAGTCATGAATGATAAAACCTAGAATTTATAAGACATTTCATAGCCAAGTAAGGGAACTAAAGAGAGAGACAGAGAGAAATGGAAGAAACAATGGCAGCACTGTATCCATGTGCAAGTTTAAACCTTGGAGGAAAGCATTCTGTTGCACTACAAATACCTTGAAAGATTGTTCTTTTTTCTACTATGAAAATTCTCAGTATTCTGTTATAATTCTTCTATTGTCTAAATCAGACACATCTCTTACCACAAAACAAGTTGTAATTGGCCTTTGGCACCACAACTGGAATAATGCAGAAGTTTTGGCAGACATCTTTTAATGTTCTTCCATTATACTTTCCAGGATGTTTATTTTATTTTATTTCCTTCGATCCAAAAGGATTTTTTTTTAAATTAAGGGATAAATATGTTTTTCCTGTGTATCTTTAATTTCTTTGGTCCACTTGCAAGTCATAATGATGCTAAAGGAGTATTTCTACCATTTTGAATCTAAGTCATAACTTAGAGACAAAAGAGATAACCCTCCATTACTGTGGATTAAGGTCTCCAGCTATATAAACTCTAGTCTGAAAATGGCAGTAAATCCAAATTAATAGACATGTTTTCAAAGAGCTTGCAAAATCTAAAGTATGGTAATCATGGAACCAAATATGCGAGAAATGCCAGTGTTTGCATCAATATGGTATTATTAAGTTGATATCACATGGATTACTTGCTCTTTACCTTATGTATTTGTTCCATTGATTTTGAATTCCAAGGAGGTATTTTAAAAAAGAAAAGGAAAAAAAATAAAAGAGCCTTGGCCTCACTCTAGATCTACCGAATTAGAATTTCAGAGAGTTGTGAGTGCTTGGGAAATTTTCAAGCCCCACGAGCGATTCTGATGCTTAGACAAGGCTGAGAAGCACAGGTCTATTCTAACCTTCAGGAACTGGGTCTTCTACTACATGAGAAGCAAATGGGTTTTCCATCTTTCCAAGGTCCCAAGCAGAAGGATGGTGGCAGGGTTAAGTTCTCATGGCAAAATGTTATCTACACCTTCAAGAGACAGCACAACACAAGTGATCTAAACAATTTTCCAATATCACCACAAAGATCACCCAAATATTGTAACCAGTTTCCTCTCTTCTGTTTTTAAATAGGAACTCCCAATGTCCTCCGCAACCTTGACCATTCATATGACTCAACAGAATACGTCCACTCCAGGCACATCACCTAATTTACAGAGCAGTGCTTTGGGTAGACAATTTGTTCAAGAATTTCACCTTGCAGATAGGTTAACTGGCAGAGAATAGAAGAAAAGAAGAATATAAAACTGTCAAATGGAATCACATTAAATTGATGAGTTCCCAGAACAGAAAGCCTACTGTACCCCTCACAATTTCCCAATCATATTAAAGAAGGTTTGAAGAAGAGAAATCTAGAAATAAAGGAATCAAATTCCCCAAATATATGATGTAGGGTGATATCAAGTTATGCTGTAAATAGACAAGAATAGGGTAGCAATTGTACAAATATATATATGTGTATATACACACACACACACAAAATACTCTGGCATCACCAATGTGTGAATATGTCAATTCTCTAGTTAATTTGACAACAGAGTACAAAATACATAAGACAAAGTAATCTCCTCGCTTATTTGACAATGTGAGAAGAGTATCTTCTATGTGTTGGGCACTGGGCAAAACATTTAGTCAGTATTAGTTCATTTGATTAATGCTCACAGCAAATCTATGATATATTTACTATTAGCATCCCTACTTTACAAATGATGAAAATGAGGCATTGGAAAATTTAAGTAACTTAGCAAAGACCATGTAATTAGTAAGCAGCAGAGAAAGGATACAAAGTAAGGCAGTCCGCCTCAGGGTCCTTAAAGTTAACCTCCATAGTCTACAGTCTCTCATCTGTTACCAACAAACTGTATGGCAGAGAAAGTTTATCTATGTAGTCTCCCAACAGGTCATTTCATTCCTTCCTTCTGCCAAGTTAGGACATTTTCTTACCTCCCCTTTCTCCTACCAAAGCTTATGCATCTGGTATTTAATTTCCTCAGGGTCTTGATATCTGCTGGTTCATAGAATCCACATCAAGGGTCAACACATAAAAATGGCTTAACATGTTATCTCTTAAAGATAATAGCTTCCCACCTCATCATAGGCTGTTAATGCTTAACTCAAAGCACTACTTACTATGGGATTCTGGACATTGATGCCCATGGATAGCATCTTTGGGGTACAATCCATATCTCATTTATATGTATACTGTCAGCACCCAGCACAGTGCCTGAACAGAAGTCAATCCTAATGTAAGTTTATTGGACTGTTAAAAGCAGACCAGGATGCTCCTGCATCCATCCCACACAGGCCAACTTGTTCCACAAAAGGCTAGCTGGCCTATCTAATATGAGCTCTCATAGCTCCTTTGGGCTCAAACTACTAAAATACCTCTAAAATGGGACATGTTGGTTATGAATCTCCTTTTTCTTCTCATAAAAGTAGGCCACATATGTTATATAGGAGGATTGCTATAGGCAGCCACATTCAAGCCATTCATAAGGAAGAGAGACTGGACCTTGGGCCCTGAGTGCCAAAAAAAGTAAGTTTTGATGAAAGGATACCTAGAGGAAAGAACCTGACCATGGGTCACTGTTTAGGTGTCCCAAGTTGTAGGCCTCTGGCAATATGGAATCCTGGCTTCCCAGGGGAAACTACAAGTTAAGAAAAGCTTGCTGAAAGCAAACAGACATCTAAAATGGGAAATGAGAAAATTACTTTGGAGCTTCACAGATTTGCCTAGGGATATGTCTATAGAAAAGTCCTCAGTGAGGCAGATTATATTTCCCAAGATAGCCCTACACAATCTCTCATTCCACATGTTCTTTTGTCCACATGTGTGGCACTGACACACCCCCATCAAAAGATGAGCCCCCCACACACACACACTTAAATATGGGCAGGTCTGAGACTACAACAGAAATGACTATGTGACTTCCAAGGATAGGTCATAAAGGGTAATACAACCCCTGCCTGGTTTTCCTGGGATACTTACACTTGGAACTAGGCTATTAAGAAGCCAAGGAGCCACATGGAAATGGCAGATAGGGGTTCCAGCTGACAGCCAGCATTAACGACCAGACATGTGAATAAGGAAGCCTTCAAGGTGGCTCTAGCTCCAGCCACCATCTGACTCCAATCACATGAGTCACCCCAAGAGAGAACCATCCAAATGAGCCCAATCAGCCCTCAGAAGCATGAGAGATAATCATAAAATGATTGTTATTCTTAGATCATTAGGTTTTGGGGTGATTTGTTATGCAGCACTAGTAACTGAAACACCCAGGCTGGAAACAGGCTCAGGAGCCACTTTCTGCAAACACGAGGATTAAATCTCAAAGAAGAGTTGGGTTTTCCTAAGAGCACGCCGGAGAGCTAAAGAAGTTCGGAGATTGGGTGGGACTGGTTGAGTCACAGCAGCCAGAAAAACTCCTTTTCCCTTTCTATAAGTTCAGAAGCTATAAAACCTCCCCTGAGAGCGTGCTGAGTCTGCCCAGAGAGAAGCCACCTCACAGATGATTAGAATGTAAGTGGATAACGAGCCATTTGAATTATCTGCTCTAGTTCAAACACATGCTGTTGCCAATATGCTGTGGCAGCCAGCTAACATCTGAGCATCTTTAATTTAAATTGCATATACTTAACTTGAAATGGCATCTATACTCTCAAACTAAGAATTTACTGTACCATCATCAGATCATAGGAGAAATCATCTTTTCAGGAATTTCCTAAATCTGCCTTTTTACTGCGCTCTAATGTGGTAACAGCTTAATGCCTGATGGCACCCAAGTCAAATGTTTCAGAGTATGAGATATAACTCCTATTCCAATCAGTTTGTTAATACACATGCTCTTTCCTGTCTACATATGTGAATGGAATAATTCTCAGCTGCTTGGGTCTCATTCCCTCATAAACACAAAATCTTATCTGTAACCTTAAACAATAGATACATTCATAAAGCCAACATATAACTGATCAAGCTTTATCAGAAACAAACCTTTCAAGGCAAAAACTACAAAAGAAGCTGGAAAAAAAACTTATGATAGAAATTTGAGATTCTACTGAAAATAAAAACAATAAAATTTTAATATAGCATCTGTGGAGCTCAAATTTTAGGTTCAGGATAAAGACAAAAAGCAAATATACCAAAACCATGTTAGACCTAATCATACTGCATTAACTGTTTACAAATAGATTGGGAGATTATCTTATTAAAATTACCTCTTTTCAGCTATCATTCTCCTTGATTGACTTCTGCCATATTTAACATTGCTGAACACCTAATATTCTCCTCCCTTTGTCCCAAAGTTTCCTTTTCCCTTGGATTTTTACAATACACCATTCCTCCTTCTTTTCTTGCTTCCTGGGAAGCAGTCTCTAAAATCTAGACCAACCTGACTCATATCCTCTGTCAGCCCCTCACTAGTCGGTATGACTTTTCACAAACTAAATTATCTAGCCTCCGTTTCTGTATCTGTAAGATAGAGATAATAATGATATATTTCACACAAAAATACAGTGATAATTTGATGAAATAAAGCATAAGTATAGAATAAGTATTCAGTAAATGTTAACTATCATTTTAATGTGCCTCAGAGGTTCTTAATGTCTTTTGTTGTCTTCTTTCTCTCCTGGCCCCTGAAAAATCTGTTCTTAGCTCCTTTTGACTTCCTCCTAACTACTTTATCCCCTTTATAGCATCAGTCACCTTCAACCTTTCAATGCTTCTCCAATCCTGACCTTTCTCCAGATCTTTATTTCTATCTGATTATTGTCCTTTTCTTCTTAAGGAATCAAGTCATTACTACTTTGTGTGTCCAGTTCTTGAGGGCAGTGCATATATATCAGAGATCCTAGAAATGCTCTATTAATAGATCTATCTATGGGCTATCAGTCCAGAGATTCAGAGTCAGAAGGTCCTTATAGTCAATCTGTTTTAGAAGAAGTGAAGTTAAGATCTGAGCATTGAAGCCAATCCTGTGACAATCTGGCAGGCTAAGTGAGCCCTACTCGCACAGTGTCCTACTATGCTGGGTTTACCTGTCCTATTATAATCTCCACCTTTCTCCACCCAGCTCTATGACCTGAGCCTGCATGGACTATATCAAGAGGATCCCATGCTCTCTGGCTTTTAATTGGGCTTGATTGATGGGAATCCTTGGAAAGCTATTAGAGAGAGGCAAGAGAGTGAGTGAAGTTGGCATACTTATTCCCTTGGTTCCTCCCTGTGATGTCAACTCTCTCTGCTGATTTCATCCCTCAACTAAATATTACAGCATTTTTTTCATGGCAGCACTCTCCAGAAGCCTCTGTCTTATAGCATTCTAGGCCCCACGTTACCAGTCCCAGGGCACATCGCTAACTTGTATCTTTCAATTTGAAACTTTGAGCACATTTCCTTCATTAAACCCTCCTCAAATGATTCCAAATTCAATATGCCATTTGTCTTCTGCTGAAATCCTAACTTAAAAGCCTGCCTGTTTAGTAACAGTGTCTTCCTTTAAAAAAAAATGTAAAATTGACTTAAAAATTAATAAGTATAATAAAACTATGCTGCAAAAAACCCCCAGATTATCCATAATCCCATCACACCATTAGAATGTCAATATATTGCTTCTCAGTAATTTTGATACATAGTTAACATAGTTGTAATTAAAGTATTTATAAAATTTCATGCCTTTTTCCACTTAATATTATAAAATAAGCATTTTCCATTTTGCTAAATAATCTTTATAAATATCATCTTTAAATCTGCATAATATTCTATTAAAGGGATGTGCTACAATTTGCTGGATTTTTCTCATATTAGTGAACATTTGGTATGCCCTTTCAAATGACCTTTTTAATGCCTACATTCACACATACCATTGCACATATGGTGATTTCCTTTCCATTTCTCTACTAGTTTTGCTAGAGGGCAATTTTTAAAATTTATATATGTTCCATAAAACAAAAGCATTCATGTTCCCAGAGATCCCTCCTTTGAAAAAGTTTCCCTAATCTTGTGTAATGGAAAGCACAATGGATTTGAAGTCAGAAATCTTGATTCAAAGCCCAGATTTTGTTGCAGTGTCAATGACAATGAATACTTCCTACAAGAGGTTAAACAGTTGATCCCTGAGGCCCCTTCAGGTCTGACATGCTCACAAATGATTTCAGACGAGGTTCACAATCGTAAAGATGAGGAGAGTGAGAAGACCATGAATCTTCAGTTTGGAAGGATGATGTCTTAGAGATCATCTGGTTGACAACGCATTTCTCCTTGTCCTTAAACAGCACACTGAGAATTTCTCATCTTGTGTATGAGGAAGCTGAGGCTCATGGAGGGTCTGTGACTTGCTAAGTCACAGCAGAACATTCGCATTGGAGCTAGCACTCTACCCACGCCTGGTGACTCCTGGACCAGTGGTGTATTCAGGGCTCCCAGTGTATCCTCTGAGGGGATCTTTATTTAAACATCAGCCAACCTGCCTCACTCATTCCTAGGATATAACTCCTTCACCTGCAAGATCATGACTTTTTTCATCTTGCAAATCCTTGACCTCACCATGCTTTCCCATCAGATGATATCACTGATTCTCTCCCATACTATATATGAAATTGCTAATATAAACAGATCAAAAGTCCTTACAAAAAAAAACCAAACAAACAGAAATTAGTGAAGATTGTCCACATAGCTTTTTCTAGTGCCCAAAGAACCTGGAGATAGAAGGTAAGCATTTGAGGCCACAATGGGAAAAAAAAAAAAAAAAAAGAAAGCTAAGAAAACAAAATAAAGCTGAACATTGAAATTACACTAATGGACAGTGGTACCCCAAACCTGTCACTGTCCAACTCTGTAAATACTCTGAATCGGTAGCAGCAATTTGAGCATTCTGTATGTCACCCATGAAGCTTTTCAAAAGAATTGTCTCATACATTATCTCGTTTTCTTCTCACAACAACCTCTTGAGGTAATTATAGTAAGATTTTCCACTGAACAGAGAAAGAAACAGAAGATGACCTGACCTTGGCACACATTTTTTCGTGTAAGATTTAGTTGTCCTAAACAGAAATTAGGAAAGTGGATGAGTACCCTAAAGTCACACCCCCTCCCTGTTGGGAGGGGGTGGTCTTCAGGGCATAGCTGCTGCTAGAATCTGGAGTCCCTGGCCAAATGAAACTTGAAGCCCTACATGTTTAAGTAGAGACACCCTGAAATATACTTTCTAGTTTTCTTGGCTGCCAAGATATCAATAAAATACAAAGAATATATCCTTCCAAAAATCTACCCTCCCAGCTCCTAGAAGCAGGGGCCCAAAATGAATTACTCCTAATAATCAAATGATAGCATGCTGCCAATGTCTCTGAGGGACCATGGAATCAGGGAAAGCCTGAATATGTATCCAGACAAGAAGGATAGAGAATGCAGAAACCAAGATCGAAAAAATAAATAAGTTTCATTTCCTAAGAATAATGCTGTCAAAAAAAAAAAAAAGTCCTGACAGTGAATTAAGAAGGATAACAAATTATCCCTCTGTTAGAGATTTACTCAAGAGTCATCCTCCCTTCTTCCCTCCAGTTTGTTGTATAAATCATGACTATACTCAATCATTTCCTTCTTTCATATCCACAACTTCCCAGATCTCCCTGCACGCAATTGATTCTACCCCCATGAGAGATGGGGACCAGCTGTTAAAAGGAAATCCCTCTGGCTCTTACTGCTCGGTTTCTTGGCCTTGACTTGGTGTGAGAACTAAGTGCTTGAATTCATGGCCACTATTTTGTAACCATGAATGACTGTTAGCAAGATAAAAAGCCCATATGATAAGAATGACAACCCAGAAGGTAGGAAAAGCCTTATAGTACCTCTAAGTAGGTGAACCAAGTTTCAGATGACCTGAATTCCAAATCCTTGTATATAATAAATATCCTTTGGTTGAAACCATGGTTAGATGGCTTTTTGATTCTCATAACTGAATGCATCCTGACTGACATAGGCTTTCAGGTAACACATGCAGTTTGACATAGGTTTCAATGCCTCAACCCATAAGATCAACTAAGGCATTCATAATGGGTTCCTGCAGCAATGTGACAGTAGGGGTATCTTTAGAGTAAGTGGCCACTACAAATGGCCTTGTGTTCCTTCTCACAGCATTGCCAGTGTTTGTTTTTTTTTTTTAATTTATTTTGCCAGTGTTTTTTTAATAAAGATAGAAGGGGAACCCATGCCCATTGGAAAAAGCTGTCATTGCAATAATTAATGTCAAAGCAGCAAAAAAGCAGGTTTCTCCTCTTTATATTAACCTTTAAGTGACATATATGCTCATCTCCCCAAAATAAAGATCTGTCTATTCCCAAAACAAGTCCTGTGTAAAAGCTAAATGGAACATCTCACTGCCAGTACCAACACCACCATCAAAAAGCAAGTACTTTCTTCATCAAAAGCCAACAGTTCCAGAAAGGCCATAATGCCTCATTATCTTTTACAAATTTACCTCAGTATTTTTAGCATCTACATTATTCACCCCTTGTTGAGCTTTTAGTGATATAATATGGAAATCTCCCTTTTCACTAACAGATACCTCCATTTGTGAGAGGCTCATGTAAAAACCATGTCTTTGGGGCGCCTGGGTGGCTCAGTCAGATAAGCGTCTGCTTTTCGCTCAGGTCACGATCTCAGTGTTCTGGGACTGAACCCTGTGTCAGGCTCCCTGTTCAGCAGGGAGTCTGTTTCTCCCTCTACTTCTCTTCTCCCCACCCCCCCGCTTTGTGTTTGCTCTCTCTCTCAAATAAATAAATAAAATCTTCAAACAACAACAACAACAACAAAAACCACGTCCCTTCCAAGGGGTGAGCCTTGTAAGAAAAGAGAGTTTCAGGTTGTTCAGAAGTGCCCATTCAAAGTTTCTTCGAGTGGTCACCCAGAACAGTGATTTGTTCTTGTCTGAGTCAGGGCTTGAACCCTGGTCTTCTGGTTGTGCATTCCATGTTCACTATCTTAAATGCATTCGCCCTCCTTCAGGGTTTCCTTAACACTTTTCTTGGAATGTGGATCTCTTTGTACCTCTAATTAGAGTTAATGTGCATTTATCACATTACCCTGTAGAAGACAAGATTTTTGAGGGTAAAAACTTTGTCTTTTTAATCTACTCAGACCCATCGATGCTCAGACAAAAGCCTTTTACTTTTTTATTTAAATTGGTTGGGCATCATTTCCTCTCCTGCATCACACGTTTATAACTACCATGGAGGAAAACTTGGCAAAATACCCAAGTACAGCCCACACAGCGGCAAACGGAGAGACAATGTTCTAAATAAATTTTCACCATTCCTAAGTCTGATGTTGAGGTCAAATTTCTCTCTCATTTAAAAAATTTAAAACACAGATACAACTGTTTAAGGGCTCAAGTTTTACAATCCCATTCCAAAAACAAAGAAGTCATGAGTTGGTTTCAGATTTAGATTCCTTTGCTAATCTGCAATTTGGGAGTTATAATAGAGACTTGTGACCTTTGCACATTAAACCAGCTGTTTCTTTGCCCCATCTCCACATTGAACTCATCCCCTGACTCCATCACTTTCCCTTCTTTGGTGTTTGCTGCTCCTGCTGACTCAAACTTTTTATCTCCTGGCACATATCCTCCCTACTTTCTTGACGCCTTCATCATTAGCCTTTCCTCCCTCCTAGAATACTATGAAGTCAAGTCTTTTGACAGAGAGATTGAGAGCACTCTCCAGCCAGTCTAGTCCTCAACCCTGTGTCCTCAACCCCCGGTGGTATAGTCATTACTTTTGAACCTCTAGCTTGAGCTCTTACCATTCCCCAATTCCTCAGGACATATGTGTACTTCTCCTCAGTTGCTTAAGGATAAACTGCATATGCCACTTTCTTAATCTCAAATATACAGCTCTCTGTTGGGATTTCCTTAGAAAAAGGTGGTATCTGTATCTTCCGGTATCTTTGTCCCTCCCTATAGACTGTCCACCCAGTAGGTACCAATTGTTTAATGTAAATATGAAGAAGAAATAGCTATTTTCCAGTTGTGGAATACATTTGCTGTCACCTAGGCCTTCTTCTTTCATAGCCATGCAATGAAATGATTGCTTGGACACATGGAAAGATGTAGAGAGAAGCCTAGAAATGACTGGATCCCACTGAGCGCTAGTCAGTGGGACAAATCTCAAAAAGTACCCAATAAAAAACTTCTTCCAGATATTCCACAATTAAATTAAGGAAATAAGTCACTTAAGTTGAGACCTTTAAAAACCATAGCTAGCTAATATTGAAAATTTAGTATATGTCCAGCCAACCCGCTTACAAAGAATAAAGACAAATATAAGAAGGCCTCTGACCTTCAGTAATTACAAATTATTTGAAGAGATGCTAAATATTCAAGGAGAATTCAAATGAGGACACATATATTCTGCTTCAACCTGTTGTACCTTCCACCTTTGGTACCAACCTATAGCCAGTCTCTGCATGCCAACAGGTTTCATTCTCTTAGGCGTTCTCCCTTCCTCATTGAATATTGGGGGAAATCCAACAGTAGCCAGCTTGTTGTATAAGACACTTTGAACTTCAATCAGAAAGTCAATTCAAACCTGATGGTGGGCAGTCGTTGTCTCTCATTTAATGGATTTAGCATTGGACACAGAAATGTTTTTTTACCTGTATGATTTTCAGACTTCCCAGTTCCCACAGTGTATCTCATACAACAGGCCTACATCCCATCAGAGGGAGAAAAATAACAACTCCAGATGGGCTCAAAGGAAAACCAAAAGCAGATAGACTTTACATCAGAGGAATATCAGAGGATAACTTATGCTTTGTGCTCTTGCTCTTTGGGGCCTTATCATTTTGTGGTTTCTCCAGAACACATGGACAGCACTTGCCTTTTATATAGAAAACTACTAACCCTAGTTACTTGTGAGTTGAAAAATCCCTTGTTTATCTTCCCTAATTCTTCTTTCATTTTGAGTACTATAAACAAAATTAAATGAAGTCGTATAAACAACAAAAACTCTCCGGCTATAACAATCCATCTCAGTAGATGGTATCTCATAAATGATTCACCTCCGTTGTTTTAACCTAGAGTCTTCTGTATTTTGCACATCCAAATGAATAACCATTAGTAAGCTTTATGCATTGCACTGTGTAAATTACCTCGGGTCTGTCATAATCTGGGGAGTAGCACTGATTTGGGGGGGAAAAGTTCTGTTCTAATAATTTCCATGTTGAATCTCCTATGCCAACAAGAACTGCAGGTTATCAAACAGAACCAGATTCAACTCCAAACCTGATCTGGACTTTTCCTTTAATGTTTACAAATAGAGCATATGTCCTATTTAACACCTTAACAAATAAAAAGAATTTTTATTCCAAAGGTCTTATAAGTATTTTATATGCTTGACAGGAGAATTCATTGTAATAAATGCTTAAAACACAGCCTTAACAGATACTTGAGTTTTTAAACACAGCCCTGATTACCTTAGAAATATATCTAGAGCTAACAATCCTATTTACCTGATGCAGGTACTAAAGAAAAACAAGACTTCTAAAGCAGTCTTGCCTTCACTCAGCTGCTAAATAAGAAAGCAGTTTGCCTTACTTCAGCTATCCAAGGCAGTGGATAAGCCTCTGTTAAGGCAGATTTCCCTCACCCCCCCACAGCTGCACTGGGGAGCAAGGTGTCAAATTCCAAGGATACCATAGTAATGGAGTCACATAGGATGAAGGTAGTAAGAAAAGACATAGCTGAGAAGTACATGTTGGACTGTTGGGGCTAGCACCCTCTCTTGGCAGAAAGGGAGGTCAGGTGGGAGGCCTCTGGCTACCCCCCTCTGTGTTTCTCCAGCTCCTCCCCAAGTGCTTATGTTATCAGGTGTTCCCACACAGTGCTGACAGCAATGCCTCAGGCCTCCCTGCTTCCATCCAAACATTCCTCTCCCTCATCCCACTTCCTGCAACACAGCTAGGCCAGTGCTGGCTATTCATTAACCAGCTCCTACAGCAGTTAGTGGCTGCTAACTCTTCCTGTATTAGACCTCAGAGATAAAACTTCTTGCTTCTTAGAGTTCTAAGTCACTCTTGGAAATGAGGAATGCAGGGGAAGACATCATTGAGATCTTCCCAAAGATTCCGAGAGAGGGACTGCCAATGCCACATCACGGAGGACTAGGCATTCTGACATTACATTATTTGTGTTTTACATTAAGGCTAGGTTGGCATTGAGTGAGGTCTTGTACCAATAGCCATGTGAACAAGTCATCATAGAAAGAATTCACCTAAAACTATGGTACACTATTATTTTTATTAATTTGAAGGAGAATGCAGATACCTGGATTTTGCCTTTATTAGTTAGTTTTACCATGTTTAAATTATGTTATAGTCTCTGTTTAATTACATAAATAAAAATAGTTAAATTGCAATCAATCAATCAATCAATTATGGCTAGGTTGGACATGGACTGTGGAACAAAATGTAACCTGGTCATTATGGTTTCTTCTTAGACTTACGAGGTTAAGATAGACAGAAATGTTAGGTACCAAATGTGCATAAATACGACCAGGCTAAATGACAGGGAATTATCAAGAAAAACAAAAGAAACGTTATCAAGAAAATGAAAGGAGAGGTAAGGGTCTGTGAATTACCCTGGAGCAAATGAATGAAGGTTTTAAAATGCAAACATCAAGAGGAAAAATACACACATTTTAAAGTGGGATGACTTTTGCCCCAGTTCTGAACCATGTTGATAAAGAAAAGTGGCTAATTAGCGTGGGTTGATCCTTAACAGCACACCACCCTATGAGTCATTTTATGGTGTTTTTAACAAGCAAGGTCATTAATACAATACAACATAAACCAAATAAATCATGCAGGCATGAGCCTACTGCATGCAGATTTGGGGTTCCTTTGAATGACCTTTGAAAGAAACAGCTCTTTGGCATAATTGATTACCAATGAGAATGAGGTCAGGTGGGTTCTCTATTCCCACTCTGAAAGTGAAAGTGACACCGTGGGTCAGGACAGAGTCCAAGGTGAAGAGAGGAAAGAAGTTGCTAGCACTGCACACTTATCCCCTCCCATCTTCCGTTTCCTCAATCCCCGCCTTGACCGAGGAGTCTGAAGCCCTGACCGGAATAATGGGCTCTCCTCTGTTCCTCATCTGGGGGCATTGGCAGGGAAGTTCCACCCTGTGCCTGTGCAGTCACAACCCAAAACTTTGTCTGTAATGGGCACAACCTAGTGAGAAGTCGTAGGCTCCGTCTGAAAGCTTAAAAAGAATAGCCATTATGAATGGGTTCACCTTTACTCACTGACACCGTGGCATGGCAGTTAAGTCACACTCTGGAGTGGCATCTGTGTTCACATCCAACTTACAGCTATTCATGAGAAACCTTGGGCCTCAGCTTTCACATCTGTAAAATGGACGTAATAATAGTATCTACCTCACAGGATTGAGACTTAACTAAGCTGATGATTCTCAAGCGCCTAGCCTGAGTCTGGCTGACAGAAGTCCTGATTATTACAATTTGCATTATCCTTTTATTATTGCTACAAAAGGAGCAGACTCTGATAGGAATATATACCTTGGCTGCCGGGCCCATTTTTTCTAGAAAGTGGTGAAAAAGTAACTAATGTCTCCATTCCTAGAGTCACCTTGATCAAGCTAAGTTAAGTAGGACAAAGGCCAGTGGGTAAAATGGTCACCAAAGCAGAGACCAAGGATTTTATCATAGAAATAATGAGACCAGGTTTCCATATCATGTTTAAGCCAGGGAGGTAAACAGAGCTGTAAAAAGCATCTTCAACATTTTATTCCAATAAGTATAGCTTGTATTAAAACTGCTTTGAAAGATGTGATTATTCAGAGAAATGAGGTAAAGTTTTCACGGTCTCTCTATTATTTCCTACAACTGCATGGTAATGTATAATCATTTCAAAAAAACTTCACAATTTCGAAATGTTTGACCCAGAACATGGCTCATACAGTGTTTGTATCAAAAAAAAAAAAAAAAAAAAAGGAAAGAAAGAAATGTGGGCAACTGACCCAGCCCTTTCTTTGATGGATTAAAAAAGTGAGAACTAAAGAGATTCCCTTGGCTTTTTAGCTGGTTAGTAGCTTCTAACCAGAGTTTGTGTTACAGCCCCACGTTGCTTCCGCTCCATCCATCAGTTATGTAGGTATTGTGGGACCTGCTATTTGCTCAGTCCCTTGACAGAAACCAAGAATTGTGTGTGTGTCCTCATCCTGAATTCATACATAAGAGAAGGAAAGTACAAGACTGCATTATTTTTTTATTTTTATTTTTTAGAGAGAGAGTGCACATGCATGCACGCACGAGCGGAGGTGGGTGGTAGAGGGAAGAGGAGAGAGAAAATCTTAAGCAGGTTCCACACCCAGCACAGAGCCCGACTCAGGGTTCCATCTCACGACCCTGAGATCAGGACCTGAGCTGAAATCGAGAGTTGGACACTTAACTAACTGAGCCACCCAAGCGCCCCACAAAAGTGCATTCTTATTTTAAAAGTTTATGATTCTGTATATCTACCTGGTTCTGGAATATGGTATGTAATCCTTTCCTAGGGCTGCCCAAAAAAAGTGTCACAAACTATTTAAAACGATGGAAATTTATTGTCTCACAGTTCTGGAGGCTAGAAATCTGAAATCAAATGTTAGCATAGCCATGCTGACTCTGAACATGTAGGGGTAGCTTTCCTTGCCTCTTCCTAGCTCTGGTAGCCCCAGGTGTCCTTTGACTTATAGATACATTACTTCCATTCTCCGTCTACACCTTGCCTTCTTCCTGTGAAACTTCCCATCATCTTCCTTCTGCAAGTGTCTGTGTCTAAATTTCCCATTTGTAGAAGGATACCAGTCAAACTGGAAGAAGGCCCACTCTAAAGCTTTAAGCTGATTACCTCTGTAAAGATGCTATTTCTAAATGAAGTCACATTCTGAGGTTCTGGGAGTTAGGACTTCAACATATCTTTTGAGGGACACAATTCAATCCGTACATAGTACCTAGTAGGTGCCCAGTGGATCAGGTAGATGATCACTAACTAACAAAGGAAGGAAACTCATTGAGATTGCAAACCAAGGAAACCATAGGTACCAAGTCATGAAGGCATGGAACAGATTATTGGATTTATTGGACATAAAAGAGTAGGTTGGAGGGAGATTAATATACAAATGAGAGGAGAGATGACTGGGAGATAGCGGGGACTAGTTTAAGAAGGGCTGGGATAGAAGCTTGGATGTTGCCCTATAGGCAGCTCACAGTGACTGGCAAGAGGTTGTTCCAGAGTTGTTTACTGAATTAAGGATGAAAGCCAAAGAAGACATAGTGCCCACCCTCAAGGGCCTTATTGCCATGTAGAGAAAATCATGGTTCAGGCAAATCATTTCAGTTCAGTGTGTGTTCTTGGGAGCAGAAATGGTGCTACACACACAATATCTTGTGGGTATAGTCAATAGCAGACAGTGAACAATTGTTTGCCGAACAATTTCTGTGTCAGTGTGGGGGGTATTTTTTCATTATTGCACATAATAATAAAAAGATTGCAGATGTACTAATAAAAAACAATAAAAGTATTAGTAACTAGATTGTATAGAAAGCACTGTGATGAGCACTTTGATGTATTATCTCATTTAATCCTTGTCACAATGTTCTAAGTGATGTATTGCTGTTGTCTCATTCTGCAGATGAGGAAAGAGAGGCTTAGAGAATTGCCCAACTTGACAGATCTAGGAAGAGGTATAACTGGGATTTGAACCCAGATCTGTAAGGCTTCTAAGCCCTGGATCTTATCCATTATAGTGTGATGTTAATTGGTGAGCTTTCCAACTATCTTTGTTAGTGTTCTAATTCTAGAGGTTAATGGTTATTCTTTTAAGTAAATCATTATCCTTTCATCACCAGGGGTAAATCTTATAAACATGCTGATTGAGTGAAATTTAGGAGCAGGGTGTTGGTCAATGGCCATTAACCAATCAATAATCAATGTGTAAACTCTTTGCTAATCAATTAACTTATTAGAAAGTGTGTAAATAAGACAATTCTGATCATGACAGATATTAGACAACAATTAGGTGTGGAGACACAATATTAAGGATAAGCACACACTCACAATCCATTATATTTGTAACATACCTATTGCACATGTAAAATAAGCTTCCCTAGAAATCAGTCCCCTGGGACCCTTGGGTAATTGGGAATCCTATCTTTTTGCCTAATTCATGAAACAGTCAGTCTCACTAACAATGAATGGAAAAATCTTATTGGAAGTGCAATTGTAAGACAGCAGGTTACAAATAAACAATTAATAAAATCGTTTTGGGTTCAGATATGTGATTTGTATTTTGATACCATAGTAGTTTTGGAAGGGAGCAGAATGATCCAGTCCAGGGGTTCTAAACCTCAGAGTCCTCCTGGACTTTAGGGTCCCATGAACCATTCCATCCATGCCTGTTTGCATATGTGTGAATAACATACATATTGAAGAGGAATCATACAGCTTTATCAAATTCTTTTTAGGGTTTACCCAGCAAGAAGGTTGAAAAAACAATACCCTTAATGCAAATGAGTAAATCAAGGCTCAGAGATGTTATGACAACTAAACATTGTCAGAGCAGTCATTCATTAGTGGAAGATCCAGGACAAGAGCCCACTGCCCTCCAGCCCGGGGCTCCATCTCCTACACCAAACCTTTATTATAGAGCTGAGAACATGAATATGGCCCATAAACTGCTGCAATGTCTACAGAAAGTAAACATCACCCTACCACTCCTGATACCTCCAATAGTTCACAAGATGCAAAGGTGCCACTCTAGGCCATATATTTTAAGGTAAATGTTTACAGTCCAAAAACATTTATTTATTTACACTGAAAAAAATTCATCCTTCAAATACTCTGATGGTATTATATTTCAATGGAATGTAAAAGCAACTTCCCTTTCCTTCCCCCCCCATCCTAACAATACAATCCCTTCCCTACTAAGAACCCCCACTGTTATTGAGAATGTAATTGCCCAGCACCCCACAGAGAATGCATTCTCTGAAGCACCTGCAAAGTTTTTCCTTTGAGATAGGGCAGAGTACTCTGAAGGCTAATCTGAAGGATGTTCAGGATCTGTTAAAACAAAGAACTTTATATCCCCCCACCCCCCACCGAGTGATAATAGAGACCTCCTAAATTAAGGATCTGACTCTCAGCTCCATTTTCATATTATCCTTGGACTAGATCTACATTTTTCAGTTTATACAACTATCGCATTTTGAGCAGGACCCAAACACGCGATCCATCTGACTCATTGAGAATCTTACTGACAGATGACTGCAGTTTCTAATTCCCACTGAACCCTAGACATGCAACTCTTACATGCAGCCCACACCACTACTTTTGGCTTTCCTAAAGCCAGAGTTCTGCGACCTCAAGATAGTGAAGGAAACAGAGAAGCCGTGTCTCCCCTTCCTTGTTCCCTCACTGCCACATTGCTCTCTTGTATTGACCCGAGGGATTAAAGCAACTGGGTCAGGCACTAGCACTGGCCAGAGACCAACAATCTTATTCACACTGAGAGGTTTCCCCCCCAATTAATCCTTTCCAGTACAACCTCATGGGTTGTACACATCTACAGTGTGGCTTTCTCTCGATTATGTTGGACTAGGATAGAGTGAGATCGACGCTTGCTTCCAGGGTTGCCAAATACCTACGCTTGTGGCTTAGATGCTGCAAATTGACAAGAGGATGTTCTGTATGTTTATATTTTAAGTGATAAGGAAATATATGTGCTGTTTGCTGCCATGACAGTGAGGGAGCTTTGATGACATAAATGTCTCCAGAAAGATGAGTGAATTGGCCCTTTTAGAGAGCAGGGCTGCCAAGAAACCGAGGGAGTGGAGGTGGTGTCAGCTTCGGGGAAACACAGTCTGGCCTATAAATTAGGCAAATCACTTTCCCTTATAACTGTATTTTAGAAATTGATTTTTATATTAAAATGGACAGATAGGACATTCAATTAACACGCCTCACTTTCATCTCTTTTGGTTCAAATTAACCCCCTCTTTAAAAGCTCTGGGCACCACTGAAAATAAATTTAACAAATTGTTTGAAAGTTCCTAATCCCTTATTAGAATCAAATCACTGTGCTTTTTCTACTGCAAACATCAAAACTTTTTAAGAGGGTTTTTTTGGGGGATGGGGAGTGGAAAGGGAGAAGAGTTAATTTGTTGGAGAAAAAAATAAGTCATTTTCAAATGACAGAAAAATCTCTTGACTATGGGGCACCAAAATCTCATTTCACATTCACAAAATCAAACTCAGGATCTTCCATCCTCAGATCAATTTTCTTGTTTTCTTGGACAACTTAATTGGTACCTATCAATTAAGAAATCAGTAATTCGTTCACAAATATTTATTGAGCACCTACGAAGTGACACACAGAGGTAGCAAATAAGCAGACAAAATCTTCCTCATTGAGTTGACACAGAAGACAGACAATAAACAAATTAATAGGGGCTGTGTTGTCATATGTATTGCTGTGAAGATACATAAAGTAGGGTAAGGGGATGGGCAACATCAGATTAGATCAGTTAACATAGGATGATGAGAGAAATCCTCTCTGAAGAAGTAACTTTTGAGTAAAGACAGGTATGGTTAAAACAGCAATGCCATGCAAACATCTGAGGCAGAACATTCCAGACAAAGGGAACAAACAAGGAGAGAAGCCTTCAGAAAGGAAAGCTACTTGCAGGAAACTGATGTAGCTGAACCGCAAGGAAGTTGGGCGGTAGGAAGGAGGTCAAAGAGGCAGCCAGGGGCCCAGACATGTAGCTTCTTATAGGCCATGGTAAAAGTGGATTTAATTCTAAGTATCACTGGAAAATATTTGAGAATAGGAATGGCATGATCTGCTTTATATTTTGAAAGAATTTCCCAACCTATAGGAATTAAAATCACTTTTAATTCTCTCATATTTGTATTCTTCATCTTCGGTTCACAAATTCAGTTGATTCTTCAGCAGGTATCCATTCTTTTGTTTCTAGCCACATTCTAGATCTTACCTACATCTCCTCATATGTGGGCCATCATACAGACTTCTAGCTTGCGTTCCTGCCCCTAGTTTCTCCAAGATCCAATTCACCTAGTAGAAGTGCCAAATTGATCTTCCCAAAACACCCACCTGTCCATGCTATTGTCCTACTTTAGAAGAAGGAGCAATTTACTCCCGGCTGGCCACAGGATAAAGCTTAAATTTCTGACTTTATAGTCAAAAACTTCACATATGGCCCAAATATTATCAACCACAACCCCCCCCCCCTTATCCCCCCACTCCCCAAAAAACTTATCAACTGATCTCCTCATCTGTCCCTAAACATGCCTGGCTCAGTCTTGACTCTCAGCCATGCTTTTCCTCAAATGAGATTCTTTCTCCCTTTATATCAGCCGCATATGTGATTTGTCTTTGGGGACTTAATTCAAAGAGGATGCTCTTTTCTGAGGTCCTTCAAAATGCCTTCAATTCAGAATGTGTCAAGTGCACATGTCCAGCACCACCCATTTTGGTATATATTTTCCTATTCTTCCTTGAAATACTATGTACTTGGCTTCATATAATTATATGCTGTCCTCACAATAAAACTGTAAGCTCCTGGGGCCTTACTACTTCTGTAACCAGCTCAATGGCCTGCACACACTTGGCACAGAGTCCATCTTCAAGCACTGCTTAGAATCATAGACCTTTTAAATAAAAGAAAAGTTAGAGCTTTTCTGTTTCTGGTCCCTCATTTTATGGGTATGAAAATCAAGACCCAGGGATGTGATGAGCTTTGCCCAGAGTCACATAGCTACTTGCTGGCAGAAAAAGAACGCAAGCACAGGTCCCCTGACTCTTTCTAAAACATCATGCTGAATGGATCAAAGAATCAATTCCAGTAACTTATCTTACTGTTATCACATTCGAACTATTATGGTTACAAACTTTCCTTCTTTTTAACACCTTTTTTTTTCCCCCCGCTACAACACTGCTATGGAGTGATCAGATGTCCTCCACCAATCAATGAAAAACATAATTATGATTCTTAGCAAGAATCCAGCTCTAGATGCTTTACAAAAAGGGAACTTATTAGGAAAATATCAGAGGGCTTACAGGATTGACAGGAGGCTTGAAAATGAATGGAATGCACAGGCACTGTGGAGGGCTGGGAGGCAGGCTCCACAGTCATGGGCCCAGCACAGGGAGAGTCTGAGCACTGCCATGATGAATGAATGATCCCAACTGCTCCTTCTATCTAATACCACATGTTCAGGATTCAAAGACTCTCACCCACCCACAAAGTGGCAGATTGGCTAAGTGTAGGGACCAAGAGATGGGGAGAGGTAAAGTCTGGACCTTTCAGCCTCCATAGTAGAAATCAGGATCCAGAAACCAATTCCACCATTACCACTCATGAAGGGGTTTAATAATCCAAAAAGAGGGCACCTGGGTGGCTCAGTTGGTTAAGCGACTGCTTTCAGCTCGGGTCATGATCCTGGAGTCCTGGGATTGAGTCCCACATCGGGCTCCCTGCTCAGCAGGGAGTCTGCTTCTCCCTCTGACCCTCCTCCCTCTCATGTTCTCTGTCTCTCATTAAAAAATAAATAAATAAATAAAAAATAATCCAAAAAGAAATTGTGTACTATCACCAAGGGGGGGATGATAGGAACTCAAACAAATCTCAAATGTCTACTACACCAACCATCTCTACAAAGATCAGAGAAAATTGTCAGCTTTTTATTTTCACTTCTGCTTGGAATGATAGAATCAGAAAGGGGTAAGGGAATGGGTGAGGTAATGAGACACGTGTGGATGTTTGGCTGCCTTGCAAAGAGATCCACCACTTGTTTGAAATGGGCCAGGATCATTTAATCTTTGATGAAATGCCAAAGCATAGGTATAATTACATCCAATTATCCCTGATTTTCACATAGGGAAACTGACTCAGAGTGCTCAAAAGGAGGTTAAAGTCAGAATCCTCCCAAGGGTGATATTTGAATGCAAAACCCATAGTTCTACATTGATTCCTTAGCCCCTGAGTGCTATCAGTTCAATTATTATTAAGATGATAACAAAAGATTATTTTGCCCTACTGTATGCCTGCATTTTACAAGGGATTTTAGATACATTACCCCATTTATCCCTTAGAAAAAAATCACATAAAGTCAGTATTATTTTTCCACTTTTTAGGCCAAATAACTGAAGCTCAGAAAGTCCAAGCTAGAGTTTGAATCTCGATCTATTTGTTTCCAAAGTTTCTGTGCTTTCCATTGTGTTATTGGAAAAACAGATGATACAGGAAAACAGAATATTTGGATGCAACTCCTGGCCCTAGCAGTTATGGGTTGCTAGCGTTGACCAAACCATTTTAATTTCTCTGTGCCTCAGTAGCTTTATCTAGAAAATGGGGATAAATAATCATCACTATTCATTTTCCTTCATAAGACTGTTAGGAAGGACACATGGAAAAAGGCTTTAAAAACTGTAACTGTAACCTATAAAATGCTATTCAAATAAATCTTAGTAATTACCATTGTTATGATGTATGAGACAATTGGAGACAATAGAATACAGACTGAGACACAGAAAATAATCTGTCTGAATGTGCAGTGCTGGTGAGGTAGGGAAAGGGGTCCCAGAATGTAACTTTGCTCTGATCAGGTCTACCTGTGTATGGGAAGGAGGAGCAAGGAGTACCGTGAAAGACTGTACCCAACAGGATCTGAAATTAGGATATCATTTTGCAGCTGTCTTGCCATTACAGAAATGAATGAAACAAAATCATTTGAATTTAAAGACAGTCTCGTTACTCTTGACAGATTGGTTGCCTGACAACATTTTGGCATTGCCAGAGGTGGCAAGGTTACTTTTATGTAACTTTAAAACTGTCAGAAAAGTGGAGAGTAAAATTAAGTTTGTTTCTTTTTACAAGTACAGGTAGAGGTAAATTGCACTGCTAGATGAAGGAGAAGGAATGTGACAGCTCTAATGTTATAAATGAATATCTTTATGGGCACTGAAAGTTTGTGTATGGAGAATGATTTTTTCTCCCATTCGGTGGGATTATAGAAAACTGATGTATTGCAGATCAGACGCAAAAGAGAAAAGTGGAACCAACAACAATATGATAACCACTCAACAGAAGTACAGATGCAAGGAAAGAACCATTTGTTTAAATTTAAAGATATTTCTGTTTGAAGCAAATGTGAAAGTAGGAGCATCCAAACTGATGTTTATATAGGATTACTTCCAATTTACACTTTGCCACTCTTCCTCTTTTTATTGGAGTTTATGATCATGATTGTAACGTATTTATTTATAAATACTGCACAATGTACATTTAAGTATACCCTTCTTTTTTTTTAAGATTTTATTTATTTGACAGAGAGAAAGTGAGAGAGGGAACACAAGCAGGGGGAGTGGGAAAGGGAGAAGCAGGCTTCCTGCTGAGCAGAGAACCTGATGCAGGGCTCGATCCCAGGACCCTGGGATCATGACCTGAGCCGAAGGCAGACGCTTAACGACTGAGCCACCCAGGCACCCCTAAATAACATATTTCTTTTTTTTAATTTTATTTTATTATGTTATGTTAATCACCATACATTACATCATTAGTTTTTGATGTAGTGTTCCATGATTCATTAAATACACCCTTCTAACATGGAAAGCTGTATCTGCAACCATTTGCCCATCTTCTCAGTTGTAATAAAGAAATGTCCCTTCTCTTTCTAAAGGCCAATACTTACCCATGGCCTCTGGATCGTAAACCTTCCAACCTTCCAGAAACCCTATAAAAAACATCTCTCTCTGCAGTCTCATCAACCTTCAACCTTCAAGCTCCTCTCCATCAGCACCCAAATATAATCTAGTATCTCTCACCTGGGAGTCTGGGGGAAAACGTCCCTCCAGGACCCTGTGCAGCCAAGAGTCTCAAAGTTAGACATTTGGATTTTGCTTCTTTACTCTCATGCACTCTGCAATCCACTCTGATCAGGCATCTTCCTACACTAAAAACCATCCTCCTGATAAAAAATATCCACACTGCTTGATTAAATGGGACTTCCTTCATCTCCATCTTTCTCAACTTCTGAGCAGCATTCAAGACATGGGACCACCTCCTCCTTTCTTCTTTCTCTTGGCTTCCTTAACATTACAGCTCACTCCCCATTGTGCTATCATCTCTCTGTGGCTGTTCCTTCAACTCTTTTGCTGGTTCTTCCTCTTCCATCTGATATTAAGTGTCCTGGACACTCTTTTCTTCTCATATTATATTCCTGCTGTAGGCAATTCCATTACTCCTATTGTTTTCAATTCCAAATATGTGAAATGGCTCCCAAATTATATTTACAGCCCCCCCTCTTCTTTAAGGCTTTAGAACGACAAACTAACTACTTGGTGTTTGCCCTTGTTTCCCCTACCACACACACACAGGCATCTCAAAATAGTCCAGACTCAACTTTTGATACCCCTTCCCACTTTGTATTGGCCACTCATTCAATATACTCCACCTCAGCACTTGACTTTATATATATATATATATATATATATATATATATATATATATATATATACACACACTCATTTTCCATGCCAGTGACCTCAGAGTTAGCCTTGAATTGAGAGACCCCACATCCAGTCTGTGTACTTTATCTCCAGGATAGATTTCTCTCCTCTCAACAACTGCTAATAATCAAATTCCAATAATTAGCATCCTTTACCTGGGCAGTTACAATAACCTCCCACTTCCATTTCCATTTTTTTTCCCCAGGGGATGTATGCTTCCAAATGCATCTCTAATCATGCCACTTCCCTACATAAACACTTTCCATGGGGGGTGAAATTGTACTTAAGATAAAATCTTCACATCCCTGAAAGGTTATATACATGAAGCTATACCATGAGCAGAGCACTACCTTCATCTTTGTCTGTCACCATATGGATCATTCCAAGAGGACAACTTGCAAACCCCATAAAGAACCAATCTAAGCCAGCCCTACCTTCAGTGTGCTTGGAAGAACAAATGTCATGTAAATAAGATGAATATGGGTCTTCTAGAATGAGAAATTGTATTTTAATAATTTTCTAAATGAATATAATTTATTAAATCATTTTATTAACATATCCCTTTAACTACTATAACTGCCCTTCCACGAAATGCTCCAAGATACACTAAATTACTAAAGTCATCTTTTTCAGATTTCTTAAATAATTAAAAAAACATTAAAATGGAATTATTCTCCTATTCAATAACCAACAAATATTTTTGCTACCCTGGAGTATCCTAACATAAAGAAGAAAAGGAAATTCAAATTTTAGACTCACTCAACAAAAACCTCTTATAAACCTTTGAAAACAGTTATCATTTCAAGATATGTATTTTCAATGTACAATAAGATTTTTTTTCTTCAAAATTATTTATACAGGAAAATGTATATTTATTTTATTTGTAATTTGCATTATTTTTTGGAGGCTAGAGAAAAGTTGCCAAATGTTAATTCCTTAAAATCAAAACCACCTATAATCTCTATCTACAGTAATTAATCAGGTACAATGAATGGTATCATTCACAATTTCCTAAGCTCCAGAATAGCTTTTTTAAAGATGATTTTTGCAGCTGTTAATAACCATGTAAATTCAAGTGATAGTTCATGATTTATTGACTGCCATTCTTATCCTTTAACTATTTTACTGTCCTCTCAGAGTTACATAAAATTGCTCTGGTGCCCATCTCTACTATCTACTACTACATGGATTTGTACTGATTAGCTGACCAGGCAAAAATGCACAAGGCTTTTCTGTTTTAATACCAAAGTATCAGTTTTGCTCCCTGCCTCCAGTTTATGGATTGCTCTTCAGTCATCATGCCCAGAAAACCTGCACCTCCAACAATCATTGAAACTCTACACCTACCTGACCCATATTCGGGGCCTGCCAGAGCCAACTAATGTTCCTGTGGAGAAACACATTAACTACCAATTCTCTAGGTTCTCTGAGCTCTATTCCCATAACAAGTTAGGGCATCAACAACCAATGTCCCTGGACTGTACTAACCTACTTCCTAAATTACGGTCTAATGTAATGAGAATTGGCCATTTCAACATTGTCTAGATCTTTTGCAAAACTGTAGCTGAACATATTGTCTCCTATGTCTCTCAGATAGAATTCAGTAAATTTCCTCTTGATTCTAGCATTGAGAAATTTGTCCTTTTTAGTAAATGGGTATACTTCTCTGTGTTAGCCAAGGAGGACTACCTAACTTGCCATGTTTGCTTTTTGCTTTAGCAGCTAGGAATCAAAGAACTAAATTTATTATTGAATTTCTCTAACTAGCAGATTCTCATTATTAACTGGTTATAAAATTGAGGATTCTCACCAGATTCTTGCCCTCCTGAGCCCACACATTCCTTTCTATTCCTTTGTTCTCTCTCTCACCTCACCGCAGTTAGGAATCATTGCTCTCAATCGGGAGTTGGCAAACTTACTGTAAAGGGCCAAAGAGTAAATTCTTATGGCTTTGCGGGTCATACAGTCTCTGTAACAGCTACTCACCTCCACAGTAGCATGGAAGTAGCCATAGACAATACATAAAACAAATGAACACGGTTGTGCTGCAATACAACTTCACTTACAAAAACATGTTGTGGGCTGAATGGGGCCATGGGCTGTAGCTTGCTAAGCCTTGATCTAAGTTGGTTTCTAGTATTGGTTTTTAATTTTTATTTTAATGTTCTGAGATGTTTATGTTTAATATAGTAGCCACTTTGAAATATTTCACTGGAGGAGAAGAGGAGTAAATTATAAATAATGAAACAAACTTCAGAAACTCTATCTTATACACAGCCAAGATGTAATCCACTAAAGTCCTGGATACTGAAGATTTTGAATGGGATCTTTGCTTTCCAGAAATATATACTCTTATAGGAGAGAGATCCCTCTACAAATCAGTATAACACAGGGGCTGAGAGAGAGCTGCAAAGAATGTCCTGTGAGGGGTCACGAGGCCTCCTCTGGTCCTTCACACCCAGGAAGCAAAAAGACATCCTATAGACGTGATAATGGTTCCAGGTGGGACCTCACCAGATGAAGATAAAGGAAGTAAGCGTTCCAAAAGGGGCAGTGCGGGGCGGGGTGAGTGGGGGGGCGCGGTGGTTATGGTCCAAACAGAGGTGGTTGAAACAGCCTGGCAGTGTTCAGAGAAGTTCCTCAGTTTGGCTGTAATACAGGACAGGCATAGAAGAGAACCGAGGAGCCATAATGATAAGTTTTAGTCAAGGATGCAAGGTTAAGAAGTTTGGAATTTTTAGTAGACAACAGAGAGCCATTGAAGGCTTTTGAGCAGGGAAAGAATTGTACCTTAATCTTTATTGAGTATCAAGAAAATTAATCTGCCAGAGCATATAAAAAAGAACAGAAAGTGAACATAAAATCTTCTAAAAAATGATGTGCAAGGTAGGAGAGGCAGAGAGGGAGAGAGGATGCCTCTCCTCTGGGGCATATACAAATCAACGACACCAAGGGCTTTTTCAAACTGCATACTCTTATCCTAAAGATTTTGATATGGCTCCTATTGGAGGGCACCCCCCATGCTCCATTCACTACTGATAACTGAAGATCAGTGCCTTTGCAAGCCATCTTTGCAGCATGCTGTATGCCTCAGTAGTGCTGGGATGGGGAATAAAAGTTGATTCAGCCAGGGAAGATGTAAGGAGGTGAAATATGGTGGTAAGAGTGGAAATAAACACGGGCGTTAAGAGACTTTGCCCAAACAGGACTTAGAAAGTCCATTCTGAAATATCTGGGAGCTGGGGCAGAATCAACAGAAGTGGGGGAGTCAGGAGGGGGCACAGTCATGGGCAGAGGTGATTTCAGTGACAGGCATGTAGAATCTGAAGCGTCAGGCAGATTGTGCAGGTGAAGAGCAAGCCAAAGACTGAACATGTGAATCTGAAGCTTGAAGGATTTGAGGGTGAAGTAGAGACGTGGGCATTATCCAAAGGGAGGTGATGGTCATTCACACTGTTCTGCTTCAGATCACCGAGAAAGCATGTTCAAAGAGCAGTAAGTGCTTGAGGATCACTCATGGTTAGTGCCGCAAGCGGAAAGAGAACCAAGAAGGAGCAGCTAGAGAAGGAAGGAGAGAAAAGTAAACTGTCCCGGAAGGCAGGAGTCAGAGGAAAGGGGACCAACAGGGAAAGACTGGTCAAAACCGAGGACTGAGAAACAGGTCTTTGAACTGAACAAAGTTGTCACTGTTCACCTTTGGGAGGACAGATGGGTTATAGCAGAACACAGGCTGCAAGGGATGGAGGCGTGAGCTGGGTGAGGAATTGCGAGTAGCAACTGTAAATCCTCTTGAGAAATTTGGGAGTGGTTTGTTCCTGGGATACTATAAATAACAGGAATGCAGGAAGCAGGAAGTGGGGAGATGAAAGGGACATCTTAGTAACAGGAGAGGAGTTTGCACTGGACAGTGCTAGGGATTAACCAGCCCCAAGGTTACAATCAGCCTCTGGTATGATGTGCAGGCCTTAAGATGTTTACCCCGCAGAATATGGAGGGTTCTGGCTTTCAGTACTGGGACAGCTGGCCAGCAGTCACCGTCATTATCATCAGGGGTAGTTAGAAAGCCCCTGAGTGCAAGTCACATGCACTTTGCTTAAGAAAAAGTGTTTTAAACAAAAGAGGCTTGTAGTGTGGAGAAACTAAGAACTCAGAGAGAAAACATCAACTTTGACATACATATTAAAAAAAAAAAAAAGCAGTTGAGAACACATTGGCTAATTGAAATAATAACTATATATTATGGGCAAATGATGGAGACCATTCATTTTGTGAAGCAGAATGTGAAGACAAAGTTATAATTTGTACATGATTAAGCAGTGTTGTTGGGGGGTGGCTCCAGAGAGTGTCATAACTGCCAGCCACCCAACAATTAACCCAAAGGATTCACAGGCCAGCTCATCTCAGTAGCTGTGTCAGATTTCTGGGTGTCCTGGCTATCACTGCTGAATTCATTCCAGCCAGTTCAGCTTCCTATTAGCTTACTCTTCTATAAGCTCAAGTTTTCTTTCTTTCTTTTCTTTCTTCTCCTTCCTTCCCTCCTTTCCTCTCCTCACCTCCCCTCCCTTCCCCTCCAGTCTCCTCTCTCTCCTCCCCTCTCCCCTCATCTCCTCTCCCCTCTCCTCTGGTCTTCCCTCCCCTCCCCTCCGCTCCCCTCCCCTCCCCTCTCCTCTCCTCTCCTTTCCTTTCCTGTAATCAGAGCCCACCGGGACTGCTCAATCAGAGTAGTCATGGTAGGTAACACAGACACCAGGGAGAAAGACATTTATTTCTAAAACACATTTCTACTCATTTGCCATTTGTTCAAAAGTCCCTGGTCCTTGAAGTACCTGAGAAAAGGAGTGGTCAGGTTGCTGGGAATTCTGTGCTGTACTCGCAGAGCAGTAATCGCTCTCTCAGGGAAAGGTAAAGAAGCTCTGCCTTTTCTCACTGGTCAGAAAAAATTCTTGAGTTGTGATGTTAGCCAAAGCATTTTTTTCAGTGTTCACTTTTTCACTTTGCCACAATGTCTGCACAGCTGAGCTGGGCAGATCTTAATAGCCCAAGCAATGTCAGCTGTAGGCTTGCCATTACAGAGTTCACTTTTTGCCTGCTAAAAAGGCTTCTTTCTCTTAGTTTTGCTGATAGAACCTCCTAGATGGGGAGGCTGCGGGGTCTTCCCACCCCACCAGGCCCAGGCCTGGGGGATGACATCATGCCCTCTGACTGACAGCTGGATTGGAATCAGTTGCGTGATGAGGCAGACCACACTGAGAGATATGTTGGAATGTTCCAAATGACCATGTAACATATAGTCCTTCTGCCTTAGAAGGAGACCTTTAACATTCCTTTGTTCCAAAACATCCTCAGGCACTGCTGTCCCCACCCTGATCCAAACCATTCATTTCCAGGCCAGGTCATTGACAAACTTCCAGATGATGCTCCTGACAACATAGCTCCATTCTCTTAGCATCTCCACCCATGTCAGTGAGATTCTGTCCTTCCTCTGAACAGAAATAATACTAAACTCCATAGCTAATGACCTCTTCTGTCCTGGATACCAGCCATATATCCTTGTTGGTCTTACTGGGAAAGCCAAGTCTTATATGTGGACTGTCATGGGGCCCTTTACATTCTTGGCAGAAGTGGAGAAGGCAACAATATAGTGACCACACAGCAATCTCTCGGAGACCACCCAGCAAGTAGCTGAGGAGCACCGCTCATCCACAGATGGCCTCTCACAAGCTTGCGGGATATTCTCCCATCCTGTGAGCGATCATGGGAGAGGCTGGGAGACACTTTCTATCATAGAATCATTAGCAAATGATCCACATACAGTTCTGTCTCTTGGCTGCTTCTAATCCTCACTGAACTGATCGTGGTACCAAAATAAAACTGAAGCTGAGGCCCAATCTACCATCCCAGTATCTCTCCAATCGATCACTTCATGAAAAAATTTTAAGCTTCTGCAGAGCAAAAATAACATAATTTCAGAAAAAAGAAAACAACAGATTGTCATCCATATTTGTTGAAAATATTTTCCCCAAAGAGTTAATATTTATATTACATAAAATCTCATATAAAGTGATGAGAAAAAATATCTAACGACTGCCACTTATCAGCAATTCAACTTTGGGCCTAAAATTTAATTTCTTCAAGACTCAGTCTTCTCATCTATGAAATGCAGTAAGGAACACCAACCTTGCTGAAGTCGTGTTTAGATTAACGAGATAATGCATTTAAAATGCCAAGAACGAAGCACGTGCATAGTAGGTTCCTTTCTTCACCCTTCGAGTGCTCCAGCATCAAAGGGGGGAAATACTTTTATATTGGAGGGAATACAGTTAGGGGGAGAAAATGAGAAAATATCCAACCTTACTAGCTACCCAAGAAATACAGATTGAAAGATACTTTACAGGACGCCTGGGTGGCTCAGTTGGTTAGGCGATTGCTTTCGGCTCAGGTCATGATCCTGGAGTCCTGGGATCTAGTCCCACATCGGGCTCTCTGCTCAGCAGGGAGTCTGCTTCTCCCTCTGACCCTCCCCCCTCTCATGCTCTCTCTATCTCATTCTCTCTCTCAAATAAATAAACAAAATCTTTAAAAAAAAAAAAAGAAAGATACTTTACATTTTTCACAGAGGATAAATTAAAAATAATGATACTGCGTTAACATTGTCAGTGGGGTTGTCAGGGGGACTATGCATTCATTCATTCATTCTCTACTTGTGGCAGCACAAGCTGGGAAAGCCTTCTGGAAAGCCATTTGGCAAAACCCTTAAAAACCTAAAATACTCATATTCTTTGACCTGTACTTCTATCCCAGAAATTCCTTCTGAGGAAACAGCCTGAAAAATGCAGAACTACAAGCACAAAGATTTTCATTGCCATGAGATTCGTTTTAATGAAAAGATCTAGAAACAACTTAGTGTATAATATCAGATTATGTAATTTAATTACATAAGGGAAAAACCAGAGATTGCAAAATCAGATCTGTATTATGGTTATGTTTTAATCTGTGCATGTAAACAAGGAGTGAGTAACATGAACAAATTTTAAAGGACTGCCTGAACCTGAGGTAAAAATTGTGTTGGGGTAATTTTTGCTCTGATTTGATTTTCTGTATTATTGTAATATTGTTGGTACAATAAGTAATTCTTCTTAAAAAAATAACACCAGTCCCATTTCCACAGTCTTTACCTTAACTAGGACCTCTTCACCCCTCAGCTAGATCAGGTGCTCACTCCCTAATATTTTTTCCCTCATTGTGTTTCTCCTCCTGCCAATCTAGGCAACAATAACATCCATCATTTACTGAGTCCTTTCTCATTTGTCCCAGGCACTATATACAAAAACCTTTAAATACGTCTTTGTCTTATATAAAATCTTCACAACATGAGGAAGGTATAATGAGAATCCTCATCATTCAGATGAGGAAGGTGAGGCTTAACTAGCCTGCCTAAAGTTTGGAAGTCTCTTGTGCTCTAGGATCTGAAGTAGAACCTATATTTACTTATCCAACCTCAGGTTTAATGTAGACTTTTAGCTTATAAAAATTGTTAGTTTTGGCTAGCAGTAAGCATAAAGGGGTTTATCTTCTTATTTCTATAAAGACAAAATAGAGGCCTAATGCTGTGAGGTCCACTTCAAGGATCTAAGGGCAAGAGAGTTTCCCAAAGGATTATCTTTATCCCTTTAATCCACAATCTCTAGACTCCTACCTAATTACTTTGTCAACAATCTGTTTGGCCCAACTGAGAGGAAAACGGCAGGTAATTTTGAACACATTACTGAATTTAGAGTAGGTATTTAATAAATATTCCCTGGTAGAACTAATGACTTCAGAGCCTTGCTAGGAGCCCACGCAGGATTATGAAGTCAGTTTTCAAAGCCCACAGCCTCCCTTCTCCTTTCCCTGCTCATCTCTTTCCATGAATTCTATTTTACTACCTCAACCCTTGCTAGTGCCCATTATCCACACACTCTGTCCTCAGATCATAAGAAAGTACTATAAGGAAAGGATATATTAAACTTGTAAGTGCTCATGTATGACTTTTTAAAAGATTACTATCATTTGAGGTTCAAGTCAAAGAAATAAATCTCTAATTGTGAAACATTAGCTTCCCAGGTATCAGCCACTGAAGAAGGAAATAGCTAGAAAGAGTCAGCTGTCAATAAATCCATTAAATGATAGTTGAAAGTATCCTACTTTGTTAATAAGGGGCATAACAGGTCTACCTATTAACAGATGCATGCATTAAATCACTTTCCTCAAACCATAAATAAATATAGTCCCCAACTATACTTGGGTATCTTAAATATAAATTGTTGTGTACTTTTTTAAAAAAAGAACTTTGTGTTGCACATTTGTTCTTAAATTTAAAAAAATTTAATGCACCAGGAAGCTTTTCTATTATACTGTACAAATAAAACTAATAGAAAAATAAAAACTTCCCTTATTACATAATATCTATGAAGGATAATTATATCTATGCAAACAGTGTGATGCATCAACTGAAAACAGCAGTAAGATATATGAGGACATTTGCCAAAGTCCTTAAGGTCTGAAGATTGATTAAACTTAACATCTGTCCAACTTAATAGGACCGATCTTAAGGAATTCAGCTCTTCTTTCTTTATCCATTGTTGCTCCAGTTGGACCTTGTTAACAGCTTTATTAGTGTCAGACTAGATAAGAGGGATTGGCCTTTCCACCTTCATCCACAGCGTTTCCTGGTGTGTAGATTCGGGTGACGAAAAAGACCAAGTGCTTTTAAAATTTGCTTTCTCTGAAGAAAAATTTTCGTGAAAGCATTTTTGGATCTTAATTGGAAATACTGATTTTATTCAACCAAGAGGGTAGCCAGCTATGTGAAATAAAATCTATTTCCTGATAAAAGAGGTTCACCTGACCAGCATGGCATTCACATTTCGGGCGGAGGAAGGGCTCAGTCAAAGATTCCAGGTGTGTTGCTATTATCTTGAGACAACAGTCTGCTTGACAGGATGGGCAGTAATTGACCATCATGTTACACTAGCAGAACAATCCATACCAATGGATTGAGCCAGCTCTCTTCCCAGGGCGTCAGAGCATGAAGCAGACATCCTAATTACCCACAGCCAGCTGAAACCACACATACTGGGACTTTTTCCATTGGCTTCTTGGCTATAAGAGATACAGAAAAGCACACAAAAGTGTCCGAGCAGATGTTAGATCTACAACGTCAACACCCAAGTAGTACATAGCCCCACACTTAGCAGGATGTTAGTCTAGTAGTCCTGGAGTCCATGCTGCGTCTCCTCCCTTTGCCTCCGTAAAACCTTGACTTTGGAAGCAAATCCTGAAATAATGTCCAGGGCTAACTTAAATACTGAAATTGAAAAACATGGCTAGAAATTCTCTCCATATTAAACTTATTAGCAATTGCTATTTGTGTTCTCTCTTTCTCCACCCTCCCTCCACAGAGACTTTGACCTACACGTAAATTATATGGAAGTTAGTGTAATAGATAATCATATGTTGACCTCAAAAGATAAAATGAGAACCCTAGCTTCTCACATAAAATCCCACTAATGTTCAGATATTTCCATCCAGTGACCCTGCAGAAAGCTAAATGTCACAATGTACAATGTTTCTTAAATCCTTGCAACCATGGAAATCAAAAAGTAATCTTTCTTTGTTTACAAACAAAGATATATTGTGAGCCTCTCACAGCTCCATTAGGATCTGTTTTTTTCTCCAGCTTCACCTCAGACTCTAGTCCTGTTGCTCTTCTTTGCCTGGCTCTACCGACCTATCTTTCAAAATGCCCTTCCTCCAGGAAGCCCTCCATGATCTATTTGCTTTTAGGCTTCTTTGCATACACCTATGATAGTACCCATCATGTTTATGGTGATAATATGGCTAATTTTTTTTTGCCCACCTACCAAATTATGACTGAAAAAATCTATTACGAGGATTCATTGCCATGTCTGGCTCATACTAAGGACTCAATAACTCTTAAATGAATGAATCCTAACCCTCTTTTCCTATAACATCCTTTCCCTCTTCCTTTATCCAGTTATTGAAAACCTTATCTCATAAATAAGCAGGTATGGACATAACTAAAAAAAACAGAAATGTTAAAACAACGCAAACATGAATGGAGTTCTAAAATTAGATTATAGTGATGCTTGCACAACTTTGTAAATTGACTAAAAGATATTGAATTGCACTGGGGAATTTTAGTATGCAAATTGTACCCCATTAGAGCTATTTTTTTTTTTAATGAAGAGAAAATAAAGTGTTTACATTACAGAATGGTCCAAAGTGGGAACATTTCAGAAGTAGAAAATGGTGGGACATGAAAAGTGAAAGAAGTAATTATGGAAATTCCTCATTGAGTTTTTTTGTTTGTTGGTGAAATTGCTTTTCACCCAGGACAAGACGTTGCTAGGAACTTCACATTAAAAATATTTAACGAGAGTGTCAGAGGTCACATGCTGAAACTGGCCTATTTCCAAATTGGCAGAAGGGACCCACCCAGTTTCAAAGGTGGGTACATACATGGTTTGAAAAACAACAGCTTTTGTTTTATTGGATTAATGAATTGAGTTCAAATTAATTTAACTCTAGAAAATGTATTGACAAGTAAATTAAAAAACAATAAATTTTTGTAATGAACCTTTATTGACATAATTTTTGTAGTTTGCATTTCTAAGCATATAAAGTGTTATCTGGTTTTAATCAGCCTTACCGCCTCCTAATTTCCATTAAAATTTTCTTTGGGGTGTGCCAGGTCTTGTCTGCTGAGTTGCAGATGAAGGGATTTCTTCATACAGTCTCTAACATCTCAATTACATAAAAGTAGCCCTATTTTCCTTTTAAGTTCTTAACTGCCTTACATTGAGAAGGGGTCCATTTTAAATAGCTCCTCGTTTATAAATAACAGTAGATGCTTTTATCTGTCCATCAGTATCATGTTGAAAATTCCTTTTCAACCTCATTTTTATGACATCTCCACCTTTTCTGATAGAATTTATTATTAAGAAGGGAAATCACACCACAACAATAACTTCAGACCTCTTTTCATTGTAGAGATAGCCCGAGGTATAAATTCAACATGCAAATAATTCTTTTCACTATCTGCCTGTTAAAACACAGAATAAAAGTTAAAGACAATGAATTCCTGTTGGAAACATGAAAGTTAAATACACTCTTTGACAGGCATTTAATGAAATCAGATATGAAGAACAGGAAGGCTAAGTTGTTATAAACATCACTTGTCATGTCTTACAGTTCTTGGTGGTCTAAGATCACCGCTTTAAATTTCAAAGGATTTGAATAAAGACAGCTTCACAGTTGCTCTGGAGTCGTCAGATCTGAAAGAATCCTTTTACAGATCTAAAATGGACCGATTTGGTATTTATTACAGAGCCGTCACGGTCTTGCAAAAAATCAGTGATTTATATTTGTAACCATATTTCCAATGAGAATATCTTTTTTATTGGGGGGAGGGGAGGAGGATGTGGGGCACATAGATCATTCACAGCTGTTGTTGTCAAACAGTTGCTTTTTATTTGTGACCATTGCTAGATTCAACACTATACTAGCATTTCCATACTTGTTCTTACTTAGTAGGTTTTCTTGTTGTTATTGTTGTTCTGATTGAGAGCATGCATTGCATTCTTTCTAAATTATGTGTCACTTTGTTGTGATTGTTATTTCTGGCAATTTAACAGTCCGTGAACAGGAAAGCTTTGAAATGACTGTCCTCTGTCCTTTGGCATAAACCAATTACCAGGATTTAAACTTATCTGACAAAAACTGCAGTGACAGATTTGAGAACAAAGTGGTTTTAAATTGTCATTTTTGAATATTTAACCTTTCCTGTTTCCTATAACTAGATGTTTTCAAGTACAGTATGTAATCATGAAAACAGCATCAGCTTTTTTTATTTCCTTAATAAAAAGTGCATCTCCCAGACTTTCCTATACCTTTCACGATGAGCAATAGCTTCAATTCATTTAAATTAACTACTTCCAATCATTACAATAGTGATGTGTACGAAAACTTCAGAACCAAGATTGATTCCTAAAAACAGAATTTCATTCTGGAAGAAACATGTGCAATCGTTTTTCAAGTTTTCTTTAAGGGAAAAGAATTAAAAGTAGAAATAATTTTTCTCTACTTAAAACTATATCTGAGAGATATGCAAACCAGGTTTAGAACGTGATGCTCCCAGGTTTCCCTGCAAAAGTTAGAGTGTTTTGTTAGCCGTGGTCCATTATTATTCATGATGCACCTACAGAAGAATTCTTCCGGCTCTAGCTCACCAGGCATGCTGTCAGGTGAAGCGGCTCCTGGGCAATTTGACACAGTAACAAAAGTAGCCAAATTCCTTCCCAACCACATATTGCACAAAAGTTGGCATCACTTTCCCAAGCCATGAAACCGTTGAAACACTAAAAGATATGTCTGGCTAATAGGATACGAAGTAAAATAATGAAAAGCACTTTTCTTTGGTTATTCTCAAACAGGTCATAAATATTTACATCCCATTATAAAACACCTTAATAGCTTGGTGAGATTGAATGCAATAGTGCTTAATGCAATATAACTCCAAATGCTTTACAACTCCATTGGACTTTATAACTACACCTTACAGAGTTTACCATGCAGGGAAATCTGTGAGTTGACTGGTTAATGTTCTTTGTTTAAAAAACAGGCAAAAGAAACACTATGTTCACTATACGGACAGTATTTATTAAAATAACATCTATATTTTATATACAGTTTCATCTAGAAGGCCATGTGGGTCCTCAAGGAGTCAGACAAAGGCACTTTGGCTTATTTCCTGAGGGTTACTGCACTATTTATTATACATCTTAGAAAAGGGAAAATGCATGTGCTTAAAGCAAAGCACCTTATGTCTCAGAACCTTACCTTTAAATGGTGCCTTATGGTTCACCAAACATTTTCTTGTAATTTTCTTACTTGATCATCGGAACAAGCCTCTGAGGGAAGTAAAAGGAGTAGGGGAGAAGGGGGTACAGGAGGGAGGGAATGGCTATTTATTGAGCACCTACTATGTACCAAACAGAATAAGAATGTAAAAAAATCTACTCATTGGTTGCATTCTGAAAATCACATGGGCTACATGTTTTCATTAACATTTTACAGATGAGGCTCAGAAATATTAATTATCTCAGCCACTGTCATATAAGTAATAATTCACTCCCAAGTCTTATTCCAAAAAGAAAAGTGTTCTTTCCTCTATTCAATTACTTGTCAATATTGACTCTTGAATAATTCCTTTTTTTTTTAAGATTTTTTATTTATTTATT
This sequence comes from Mirounga leonina, assembly GCF_011800145.1. Classification (NCBI taxonomy): domain Eukaryota; kingdom Metazoa; phylum Chordata; class Mammalia; order Carnivora; family Phocidae; genus Mirounga; species Mirounga leonina. The sequence continues at coordinate 80,703,106 of NW_023270377.1, read as the reverse complement.
TGACAGAGACACAACAAGAGAGGGAACACACGCAGGGGGAGTGGGAGAGGGAGAAGCAGGCTTCCTGATGAGCAGGGAGCATGATGCGGGGCCCGATCCCAGGACCCCGGGATCATGACCCGAGCCAAAGGCAGATGCTTAATGACTGAGCCACCCAGGCGCCCTGACTCTTGAATAATTCTGAGATTGTGGTCTTCCTAATATTTTGTTGTTAAAATGTCCCTTCTTCATTAAGGAGGGTGCTTGTTGTGATGAGCACTGGATGTAATATATAAGTGATGAATCCCTAAATTCTACTCCTGAAAGCAATGTTAACACTCTATGTTAACTAACTTGAATTTAAATAAAAACTTGGAAGAAAAATAAAAGAGTCCCTTCTTTAATGAAGTGTGAAGCTTCTTGAGTATCCGTTAGTGGCTGCTCTTAGAAGTATCCTTTCTTGGCAAAATAAGACATTGGGAAGTCCATGTTAGTCTTTCATATTTCTTTTTCATTCCAGTCCATGAAATACAGAACTCTGAGAACAAGTATATTCTGGTTTTCTTCACATGATGATCTGGCACAGGTCTGTCAAGCATGATCACAGACTAGAGTCCTCTACAAATAGGATGGGGAAGAGGGAGTCAAATTCTCTTCATTCATGAGTAACATATGAATGATTCACAAGTGGATCCGCAAAGGGAAACTCTCTTTATCTTTTGACCCATTTACAACTGGCCCAGTTACCTACTATCTATATGTGAGAGGAGGATGAGGATACCACATCAAGGAGTTGTTAAAATTCCCTTCTTCACTTTTTGTCTCTTAGTCCAATGGAGCTCAAATTATGTTCCTTAGACTCCAAGAGTTTTGTTGAGGTACCTTCAGAGCTATTAAGAAGCAACTGTAGCAGGCAAAATTAGAGTGCTCTTCAGCCATTTCAGCAATATTTTTAACTACTTTACATACGGAGGTTTCATATTATGATTCCTTTTAAGAAAGAGCTTTGTACTGTATAAGCACATACATATATGAATAGATACGTGAATAGATATAGACAGATATAGATATAGAGAGATATTGAAAACAACCAGCCTTAGCCCTGAGGCTGAGGTCCTCACATGCTGAAAGATCTGCAAACCTGTGATAAAGTTTGGGAAACTTTTCAATATTAAAAAACACTAACAGTCAATTTTGGCATAATGAGCTAACTTTTAAAAAAAAGGATACTTGTGAGTAAATGCTTGGTTTACTGCTCTGCTTTAGAGAAAGAAAACGTATGATTTACATCTCAGGGTGTTCAGAACATCAATTATATAGGTCTTTGATGGCCAAAAAGAACAAAGGGATTAATTAACACTTTAAATAGAGAAGTCAGTTTGAAGGACCAAATGATTTAAAACATGAAATCTGTAATGAAAGACCATTAAAAAGTCAGCAGATTTCCTCCAACAGGCTCTCTTCCTTCTCTATCAAGTTTACTTCTACTTTCTCTCTTGATCCTCACTAAACTCCAAATGTTACTCAGAGCTTGCCATGCGTTAGATGTGAAAACCGGCATCTGAAGTCTTCTGACTAGATCCATCCCAGAGGTAACTTTTGGCAGAGCCAGGAATCCTCAACCTTATCCTGAACACTTGTCCAAGGACTTGGAGCAATCTCCCCTTCTGGAGAAGTAATCAAGCATCCAACAGTACTTTTTAGCTGTGACGTGGGATTAAAGGTTATCGTTAATGAATTCATAGGAACAGTGCCAACAGTAAGTGTAAATACTTGACAGAAATTTGATAGGAGTACCACAAGCCATAGGTAAGACTACTGTTGACGGGATTACTTTAGGACTTCAGAGCATCCACCATCAGGTTTTCTCCTCCTCTGACAACAAAAGAAAAAGCCCTTTCCACCATAAGTCAAGTAAATGCCACTGAAGGGCTTGCTTTCTGAATTTAAATTCCATATGTGACAGTCATGTTTTGAGAGGCTTAAAAGCATTTTTAAAGTGTTTTCCTTTTAGAAAAGGAAACTCACATTTTTTCATTTCCTAATATGTGTCAACCTGATTTAGTCTTCATGAATCCCAGTGTGCAAGGGAGATTATTAAGGTTTTAATTTAAGGACGTTTTTCTGTTATTGTTCCTGTCGTGGTTGTTTTAGCGCAGCTGGCCAGTCTTGCCGTTCGGAAGCAGCCGTTGACTGAGGAAGACTTTGGATTGCTAAAGGATTGCAGTTGCTGCCCCTGCCGTTTCTTCTGTGAGGACCCTCACCCATTCAGCCGCAATGGGACTTCTTCATATGCCATCTCATCAATCATTTGACAACATAGTGTCCAAATCCCTCTTTCCTGAGAGGCAGGTCAGGGCCAATCACTGAGGGTTACATGGGGCTAGAGCAAGGCCTCGGTGAAATTAAGAACACATCCAAAACCAAGAAGTGAGCAGACCAGAATGCTAGAAAAGGAAATACAGATGAGTCACCCAACCAAGTAGTATCTCCCAGCAGGAATCAGAAACTAGGACAGTGGGCCAGGATGATGGCAACAGTGAAGCTGGCCCTTTTGACTTCAGGGACACAGTGAAATGCAGAGCGAAAGGAATATAATTAAGACTTAAATAGACCCTCCACCCAGTCTCCAGTGCTCACCTCCCTACCTTGGCCCTTATGCTTTCCTTTACTCTTTCCCTTTTGAGAGTAGGGTATTGAAAATTAAGATTGATTTGCCTAGACATGGCTCTGGGTCACAAGCAGAAAATGCCAAACCATTGCATAACTTTTCTCTAAGGATCAGAGATAAGGGTCTCTGTTGCATTAACTTCTTGTTAATGTTTTTCAGCAAAAAGTTCAATGGTTTATTTTTTTAAGGTCATGAAATACTGAGAAACTCTTGCCTACGTTCTCTTGTTACCATATGGCCTGATTTTATTATTTGCATTTTACACTTCAAAATGTGGTCAGCACTGAAAGAGACACATCAGGGAGCTATGGGATGAGGGAGTTAGAAGGTCCTGGGCAAAATCTGTATAATGTAAGCCCCAGCCTCTTACTCTCTGCCTTGTAAGGTGTGCCTCTAGTAACCTCTGGAAAGGAATTCCAGAGGATTGGCTGGCCTTGCTAGTTCTCCAGCTTGGATGGCTGTACGTATTCCCAGTTCCCTGGTTTGTTTTCTCATCTTGTAAATTTCACAGCTTTCCGTATTTGTTGAGCGTCCATGGCTTTTGCCTCTATTCTGCTGGCTTCATTGAAAACAAGTTCTACCAAGAGTTAAGTTGATCTCTGGTCTGAGAAAAATGATTCTGGGTTTCACATGTTGGAGAAGCCACAATATTTAAACAACAAGGGGCAGGCCCATAGGTAGAGCGGCTAGTTGAACCTCCTTTATTGCAAATGTCAAAAATGAAGTGTCGAGAAATTGAGTGACTTGGCCAAGTGAACAACTACCAAGGAGAAAGATTTGGGACTAGAACCCAGATTTCCTAACAAGTAATGCAGTCCTCTACCCATTATAGTCTTCTATCCATTACAGGACACATCTTCACATTCACTTCACACAATATCTTTGTAAAATGCAGTGCTTTCACATAGACTAGTAAAACAGAGTAGAGAGAGTGGAAGCCACAAAAGAAAATTTGGGGAGATATTCAAACCTTTACAGAGACCAGATACCCCTGCTTCATCCACTGTAATAACATAACATAATCCTATGAACTCTCTGAGTAACAAAGAATCCTCTGTCCGCTTTTTAGCAAGAAGGGATCACAACGGGCCTGAAAGCTCTGGGTCCTCTCTCCAGCCCCAGGGTCAGGCTTCCCTGGGAATCAGCTTAAGCCCAACACTAGTTCTTAGGGCAAAGTTTTATAGTGCTACCTCTCAGTTCAAATGTGTTGCTCTCAACTCAAGAACTGAGATGAAACTATTTCTCCTAGTGTAAGTTGCTTAGAATATCCCTCTCCTACCCCAGAGGCACCAAGATGATGGAAACCTATAACCAAGAATAAGCTATACAATGGGCATCTAAGGCATCTGGTTTTCCCAGCCCCAGGCACAGATTAAATTTTTATAGGTCACTAGTAGCAAGATGATGACTATAAATGTCTAACCTCAAGCTACAGGAATGTGAATCTTTCAACATTTAATCTACTTCATTATTCTCCTTGAGATGATAAGATAACCTGGCTTGGAGGAATTTTTATTATTTTTCAGGAAATGTAGGCAACCCATGATCAATATCATAAAAACAAAAGCCATTGAGAAGCAATAATTAACAAAGGAAGAAAACAAGGTTCTGGACTAGCACCAAGAATGTAACAAAAAAGCTAAGAAAGTTCTATTTATCCTAAAAAATAAGTAGACAATTCTTAAGGTTTTATATGCTACTTAGCTACTTCTCCCTTCCTGATAGCTCCCCATTTTTCAGTGTGATACTCCTGCAAAAATCATTACTGCTATGACTAATTCCATAACTATTCTCAAATAATGCCAGTTGACTATTAAACCATGACTGTGACCTAATTCTTAACTGATTGACAGCCAAAGAAAGGTCATTGGTCACAAAAATACCCACTAAAATCCTGGAAAAATCACTTGACATGCACTGCATCTTTTAGCGGCTTACATTTACCGTTGTTTCTTTTTTTAAAAAATTCAAAGGCAGACAGATTTCAGTTGTCCTTGTGTTTCTTGCCTGAAAGAACCCTTTAAGCGCCCTTGAAATGGTTAGATGAGTAGCAGAAACAATTGCATCTTTTCAACCCTGGTCACAACAGTTCTAAGATTTTGATGAGTAAAAAGAATTGGACAGATTTTAAGTCAATAGTGGCCCTCCAGTTTTTAAAGTTCTTCCAGAGTACAAACTATGTCGCTTGTACTCTTCTGGCATGGTTTTGCTCATTTGCAGGAAAACCATATTTTGCACCACATCCTCACATATTGATATGTTGAGGAAATAAACAGCAAACATCACTTCCCATCCATCTGCTAAGCTTGTTAGAAAGATGAACACCCAGTGTTCAGATGTTTTGCACTCAGGTTTGAAATTCCACACTCAGCATAATTTTCTTTTACTTTTCAAGACATATTTTAATCCAATCAGAGGAAATTCTTGTCCTTTGTTGAAAACAAGAGGCATCAATAAAATAGAAAGGCCAGCCATATTGGTCATTGTCAAGATACATCTACAACTTGGTTTCTGTCGAGACTCTAGACACATAAGCAACAATTTTGACAAAAGACAATTTTTTCCGTTTTCTGATAAGCGAGTCTAAACACTACTGTTTATGTCGTGATAACATAAAGCAAAGTACCAGTTGAAATACTAAAATGAGAGTAAGGCACTTAATCTATTATTTCTAACAAACTGTTTTCAGAAGATCTTTACACTCATGCATTCATACCCAGGATTACACAAGGTATTCTGGGGTTGCAAATATTTTAAAAGTGTGAAGCAAAGCAGTAAGTCAAAGGAACAAGCAAAAACCTTGCAGTCACAGTGCTCAGCGGAAACTGAGCCAAACGCTCTTGTATAGAGAGCAAGGAGAACAGAAAGTGCATGCAGTCCTGGGTTTATGCCTTCGGATATTTTTGCTTCCTTTTTTATTTGGAATTCCAACTCTTCAGGGGAAGTTTGCCCTTCTCTCCTGCTTTTGATTTACTTCTCACACCATAGAAGATGGAATTGGTGATCTTGAAATTACGTCAGTGGGAGAGAAAATGGCAACGAAGCAGATGCACAACTGAGAATTTCTAAGTTATACCTAACACAAACCCTTGGGGTCCTGTGCAACATAATATTTTTATATCAGTGTTGGTTTTCTTTATGTGGTTATAAAATGAATATATTGTAGGTCTTTTACTTTTTCATAATGACAGGAAGAACCTCGGTTGAATGAGTACAGGCTCATCTATAATTTCATAAAATTTGATATATCAAACTTCATCATGGGGCAACAGTTCCTAGAAACACCAAAACGATCTTGTAGGAGCCATAGTGAGGGTCTAATGAAGAAGCAAAGAACAAGAAAATGCAGAGTTCTGAACAGGAAAGGATTCCAAAAGGTGCCTAGGGTCCAGTGCTTCTCAGGCTGTAACGGACACTCAGAACCCATGGGAATCTTATTATAATGCAGATTCTGGTTCTGTAGATCTGGGATGGAGGCACAATTCTGCACTATGCTGATGCTACAACTCTATGGACCCCATCTTGAGTGGCAAGTGTCTAGTAGCCCATCGTCCAGGAATCAAGAAATTCAAAACAGAAAACTATTTAACAGCAATTATTTATTAAATTATCACTATGGATTAGACCTCATAAACATTGCAAGGAAACAGAGGAAGTGTAAGAAAGGTAAACAGGTGAGTTTCACACAAAAAGAGTAAATTATTATAAATCAACACATACTCATTATGGATTTATTTTGTGTAAGGCAATGTTGTATGAGAAATAAAGGATTAAAATATAAGTAAAGAAATAGTCTCTAGGGGCACCTTGGTGGCTCACATGGTTAAGCGTCTGCCTTCGGCTCAGGTTATGATCTCCAGGTCCTGAGATCAAGCCCCGCGTCGGGCTCCCAGCTCAGCGGGGAGCCTGCTTCTCCCTCTCCCTCTGCCTTTTCCCCCTGCTTGTGCTCTCTCTCTCTTAAATGAATAAATAAAATCTTTAAAAAAAAGAAATAGTCTCTACTCTCAAACAGCTTAAGTCCAGTACTCTAGCCCATCAGTTCTCATCTTTCTTCAAATATAGTACATACACCTTTTTGGGGAGAATCCCTTTTATCTCAGGTGCTGGATTGGATGCCCTCCTGCCTATTCTGAGATCTTGTTCTACCAATTGTCCCTCACTTTCCTGTATTGTTCAGATGTCCTCCCTGCCTCCTTGTCTTCTGGCTAGTTAGTCTCCCTAGTGTGATCTTATCTACCCTCTGCTGCCATGACGTCTAAGCCAGGGGTGCCCAGTTCTCCATCCAAGGCAGAGACTTCTTTCCTAAGATCAAGTCCTTATTTGTACTTGCCCATTGGACATCTCCTCCTGGCGTGTACAACTGAACTGAATTTATTATCATATCTCCAGAAGGTTCTTCTCTTTTTTTTCTCTGTTTCCCAGAATCCAGCCTTTCTTCTGCATCTCACAACTACAGTTTAGTCTCATAACTGGCCTCCCTGCCACCTGTCTCTTTCCACTGTGTCCATAATCCATATATGTGCCAAAATTCTCTTCCCATGAAATAAATCTGAATATGTCAGTACTTTTCTTATACATTTCAGCACTCTGAAAACTAAATGCACAAACTGCTTAGCTCCACACAGCAGATAAGGACCCTGACAAGCCCGCCCCCAGCTATCACTTTCATCTTCTTTCCCACCCTCCAAACCACATGCACACAACATATGCTTAAGCTCCCACCACTCAGTCCACCAGTCACCAACAACATCACGCCCTCTTCTAACTCTGCCGCTGCACATCTTGCTCCCTCTGCCTGAAATTTCCTTCCTCCTTCTCTGCCTAGAAAATTTGAATCCATTCTTTAAGATCCAGCCTAGTCTCCATGAAGCCTTTTCTGTTGGAGCTAGATATTTCTTCTTCTAAGAACCTACAGCAATCATTCCATAATTCACTTAAGGTGCATACTAGATCAGAGAGTGTTACTAGCCTCTGTTTTCTCCACTAACACAAGAATTCGTTGAGATCACACACAACACCTTACTCTTCTTCTTGTTACCAGTGCCAGGCAGAGTGCCTGGATTAAAGCAAACATTCAGTGAATATTTATTAAATGACTAAATGGATGTTAAACAGAAACTAATAATGCGAAACTGCAGATGACAAATGACTGATACACATTAAAGGGGCTATAAGCACCCCAAGGAAGGAGCATTTGCTGTGCATAGTTAATTGCTAAAATGCATGTAGTATGGCCTTCAGAGTAGACATTCAAGGGCAACCTTGTGCAGGAAATGGAAATGTGAGTTGGGCCGTGAAGGATGTACCCTCAATAGACAAGGAAGGGTAGGTGGCATTACCTACCTGCAAGGAAGCCAGAGGGGGAGGGAAGATAGGCAATTATATGCTGTAGGTAATAAGGTGACCATCCTGATTAGGGTGGGCAGTATTTTTTAAAGAGAAATAAGAGGTAAAGTTGAATAAAGGACACAAGAAAGGAGGGGATAGGTATCACACTTCAGAGGAAACTTGGCTTGCCTGTGGTAGGATACAGGACTGTGGGTGGCATGCCACACCCTCCTGGGTACCAAATCACAGTTATTATCAGGAGTTGTTGCTAGTTTCTTAACATCGTTCTTGCAGCAGTATATATTCATTCTTTCTGGTTCTGCCTTTATGTACCTACTTGCAGTCATAAACTCTCTCTGTAATCAACTTTATAATAATGGAAACTCATTTAAAGTTATCTTCACTTTCCTTTCTCAAAACTTATCACCACACATATAATATCTCTTCATAGGGCCTTCTGTCCTCTGTTCTTTCTACTGTTTGTTCCGGCTCCTAAAACATGTAAGACCTATAGAGATTTGAGCAGAGCTGAGGAATGCTGACTCAGATGCTAAATTTCCAGGCACATGGTTGACTGTAGTATGTGTGGCAAAGACTAACGCTGTGAATGGAGCCCCCGCCAAACCCCACTTCCACCTCAGTGCCTGGAAAGCTGTCTTGGTCCTGGAAATCTCCACGCCAGTCACTCTACTGGATTAAAGCTCTAAAGGCAGCTTCCAAACTGCTAATGATACCAGAGAAGAGAAAGAGAGTAAGCCATCATCAATTATTCTTGCATTCCTGATCACTCATTTTTTGGGCTAGATGCAGCAGAAAGCAAGCCCTGTAGAAACATGGCACATGAGGGGCACCTGGGTGGCTCAGTCGGTAAGTGTCTACCTTTGGCTCAGGTCATGATCCCAGGGTCCTGGGATCGAGCCCCACAAAAGGCTCCCTGCTCAGTGGGAAGCCTGCTTCTCCCTCTCCCACTCCCCCTGCTTATGTTCCCTCTCTCGCTGTGTCTCTCTCTGTCAAATAAATAAATAAAATCTTTAAAAAAATTTAAAGAAAAAGAAACATGACACATGAAAAGTCGACTTTCAGGCATAAATAATTAGCACACAAAAGCCTGTCCAGATGCAATTAAAAGTGTACCCTCGGATCATTCGCTCTCTTTTTTTAAAAAAAACTTGGTTATGTAGAGGCTGGAAAACTGCCATTTCAAAACAAAGCAATTTTCTTTCAAAGTAAAAGGACTGAATTCACCTTTAGGATAGACTGTTCCTTTGATTTGGGATAATTGCTTCAAGTGGCCCCTTCAGTGACAAGAATATAAAGGAAGTCCCCACCCATCATTGTCCTTGGGGAAAACTGTGAAGTAAACTGAGTGCAGGTGTTTTCAACTGAGAAAATAAGTGTTCTGTTTGGTAATATAAACCATGGGGTACAGGTTTATAGCCAGATTCTTCATACTTGTTTCTTTTACTGTACTGTTCGATGCAGACAACCTGCCACTTGTTCTTGTGGAGATGTGAGTATGCGCATGTATGTGTGAGTGTGTGTGTGTGTGTGTGTATGTGTGTTTTCTTGACCACTCGAAGGAGACAAGTTGGACAGAGTGAGAGAAAGCTCACACCAGCCCGGTCTTGATCTCATGATGGATGAGAGACCGTGAGAAGAACTGGACTGGGACATCTCAGAGCAACTTGGACTGGATCTTTGAGGCCTTTTATGTAGAATTGTTTGACTGAAACCAGCAGAAAGAACTAATGTAACACATAGATTTTTAAACTTAATTTATAGTTGTTTTTCTGTTGGAATTCAAGGACCTGGTCACACTCACCTGAGGGGTGGGGCTTGAGTTTCTTCCCAAGAGAGCAGCTATCCTCTGTCAATCATCCCGGAAGATACAATCTGAGACGGGAAATAAGGCCTGAGGAGGTGAATCTTAGTCTGGAAAGAAGGAGAAGCACTTTGGTCTCTGGGATACCTACAGATGTGAACTCCAAGACCTAGATAGCTCTGAGCATTCCAGGAGGTATGAGTGGTGAGAGCCTAGGCGGGTGGGCAGTAAAGCAGTGGGTAGGGGATTTTGAGGGTAATCCTGGTCTGTGGACTTTGAGGGCAATCCCATGTAGTCACAGCTATATGCTAGCATCTAAAATGTATTTCCCTCTCATTGTTCCATGGCTTTAGTAAAGCCTTGTGAAATTTTCCAACTTATTCTCAGCTATGCTTCTGGGGAATTTGAAGAATGATCCTAAAACATGCTGAGGAAAGGGGAAAAGGAAGGAACAGCACTCCTCTCCCCTGCCCAGGGCCATGGTGCAGGTCAGCAATGTCACTAGGAAAGGCCAGTTACCCTGCACTGTAAGAGTACCTGCCTGTATACTATAGATTGACAGGGAAGTCAGGAAGGAAGAAAGTACTTGAAGTCTTCTTAAATACCTGGAGAGCATCTGAGGAGCCTAAGTTCAGAGGGCATGGGTGGGGCAAAGTCATTATAATTTGCATATGAATAAAATATGATCTAGGTCTAGACACACAGGCCAATAAGGGCGAGGCATATAAGCAAATTAGACAATTTATTCAAGCAATTTAGAAAATTTTTGTTATTTTTTTCGTTTCTAAAACTTATGCATGCTCATTGCTGAGAAATTGGAAAATAAAGTTTTTCAAAAAGAAAATTAAAACAACCCACAGCTCTACCGACAGATACCCATACTTACTGCTGCACAGGTTTATAATCTACTTTCTTGATCAGTCATTTACTCTGGGTTAAAAGAAATCCAAAACTATTTTCCACAAAAATTCTTTACCCCACCCATAGATATTCCTTTGATTCACCTCTAAGCCAGAGTGAGAGAGTCTTTTATTTCATCCTCCATTCTAGTAGGCCTCCTCAGTTTTCAAACAAGGATATCAACCAACCCCACCTCAGCTTTACCCTAACCAGCACCATAGAAAGACTACAGTCCAGATATCTGTGAAAGAGAGTGTACCCCCTACCCCTAGATTTTCAAAATCTCTACTTAGAGAAAAATTCTTGACCAAGGATGCTCTGAGGCAACTGTAATCCAGTAATTCCCCTTTATAGTCCCAAATCCACTCGAATGTACCCACAGAACCACATATCCTATTTTCTCACTTGACTTGGTGACATTGACATTTTCTCAGGATTAAATAATTTTTTAAAACATCATCCATAATAGCTGCATGTTAGCCATTTGAGAATATCTCATAATTTATTTGGATATTTAGCTTCGTTCCATTTTTCCATCATTATAACGAAAGCAGCAAAGAACATCTTTGCACACAAATCTTTTGTCAAGACAATTAGAGGGGTGCCTGGGGGGCTCAGTCAGTTAAACATCTGACTCTTGATTTCCTCTCAGGTCATGATCTCAGTGTTGTAAGATGGAGCCTCACTTCGAGCTCCAGGCTGGGTGTGGACCCTGCTTAAGATGTTCTCTTTCCCTCTGCCACTCCCCACCGATGTTCACTCTCTCTCTTAAAAAAAAAAAAAAAATAGGGCGCCTGGGTGGCTCAGTCGGTTGAGCGACTGCCTTCGGCTCAGGTCATGATCCCAGGGTCCTGGGATCGAGTCCCACATCGGGCTCCTTGCTCTGCGGGAAGCCTGCTTCTCCCTCTCCCACTCCCCCTGCTTGTGTTCCCTCTCTCGCTGTGTCTCTCTCTATCAAATAAATAAATAAATAAAATCTTTAAAAAAAATAATAATAATAATAATTTTAAAAAATTAGAGAGTAGAACAGAGAAAAAAAAGCAAGATATAGGCTGCTATAGCAAAGGGCCCTTGCCACCCAAGGGCAATATGAAAGGTAAAGCCCTCACCAAGAGGCAGAGAGCTACACGGGAAAGAAGAAATATGAGTAAGAGGAACAATCCCTGCTCTCTTCTCAATTTCATCTAAGGGCAAGATTGCCCTCAGCTTGTGAGGTATGAGATACCAACCAACAGTGTCACCTAATTCTATAAATTCTCTATTATTCAGTAAAGCCAGGAAATGGTATATCTATTTTGATTAATAATATATTCTGGTTAACAGAGTACTGCCACCAATGACTAATCTTACAAGGATTAGAATATAATAAAGTTTACTAGCACTAAAGCTAAGATAAAATTTACATTTTTGTCAGTAATTCCAAGGATTTGTCAGAATCTACCCATTAATTCATTCATTTCCCAAATATTTATTGAAGATCTGTAATTATGCAGGGCACTATATTAGGTGTTATTACATCAATGATCCACTGCCTATTTATTTATATTAGTACATATTTTAATCTGTCTGACTTTACATAAGATTTGAGGTGGCCATGTCATGTCAGAGGGTAAAAGTCATAATTTACAAAGAACCAGGCTATTAAAAATATTTAAAAATCAAAGAGACTACTTTATAAAGCTGCCAAATATATAATATAAATGGACCTAATGTTATACTATCTTAAAAATTCATCTTTCCTCAAAGCTCTTAAACAGTGTGAAATAGAGCCAACAATTTAATTTCAAGTTCCCCTTCCCTCTGGGGGATGGGAAATACGACTTCAGTCATTCTGAGTCCCCAGTGTTGGGCCAAGTCACAAGGTCTTTCAGAGTTCCAAGGCATTATGAAGTCCCTTGGGGACTACTGGCCATCTGGGCAGACTTGTTGGTGCTGAGACACCCTCTGTCCCAGCCTACACAGTCTCTCTAGAGCCACTGCTCCATGCTTCTAAGTACACTTGGGCCTGGAAATACTGAGCCAGGCCAGCACTCCAGGCCCACAACCTGTCCCTTTGGAAGCCTCTGACCTTTTCCTCTGAGACTGTGTTTTCACAAGATACAGACGGGCAGCAAGATATATGGCCCTTTGTCCCAGGCTCCAGAGATCTGCTCTCCCTCTGTAACCCCAGGGGTTATCCCTTTGGAGTCTCAGATCTCTACGTGTTTCCCCCAAAGCAGTCAGTCCTCCTCAGTGGGGTTCCCTTGACGCTTGCTAAGTAAAAGCACAGTTTCAAAGCCATGCGTGTATCATCTCATCAAATTTCATTCATTCTTCACCGCAACTCTGTAAATTAGGCCTTATTCCTAATATACAGGTAAGGAAACTGAAGCTCAGAAAGTTCAGGTAACTTGTCAGAGATCACACAGCCTGTGAGCCAGCACTGCAATAGTGATCCCCCATTACTCTTAACCTTACAGTTCTGTACCTGCTAACAACTCTTCTCATTCTTTTAAAGAGACAGAAGAGTTGGGGCGCCTGGGTGGCTCAGTTGTTAAGCATCTGCCTTCGGCTCAGGTCATGATCCCAAGGTCCTGGGATCGAGTCCCGCATCGGGCTACCTGCTCGGCGGGAAGCCTGCTTCTCCCTCTCCCACTCCCCCTGCTTGTGTTCCCTCTCTCGCTGTGTCTCTCTCTGTCAGATGAATAAATAAAATCTTTAAAAAAAAAAAAAAAAAAGAGACAGAAGAGTTAAGACACCAAGAGTTTAGGTGGTTTATTTGGGGGCACACAATCCCATGTTCCTCTAGTTAAACATTTTTTTAAAAAATCATAGGATTTAAGCTCATAAGCACATAAAATTTAAGTGAGACATCGTCATAGTAGTGGTAAGAATTTAAACGTGGCCAGACTTGTCAAGAGAATATGGACTTACCAAAAGGACCAAAATGCATAACTTGAAAAAAAAAAAAAATTATTGGGGCGCCTGGGTGGCTCAGTTGGTTAAGCGACTGCCTTCGGCTCGGGTCATGATCCTGGAGTCCCGGATCGAGTCCCACATCAGGCTCCCTGCTCAGCAGGGGGTCTGCTGCTCCCTCTGCCCTCTTCCCTCTCGTGCTCTCTCTCATTCTCTCTCTCGCAAATAAATAAATAAAATCTTTAAAAAAAAAATGTTTAAAAAAATAAATAAATAAAATAAAATAAATAAAATAAATAAATTATGACTATTTGCCAAATGTCTACCTAGTGGTTTCCGTGGGCAAAACTCTGCGTTCGGGGCTCTGAGAGATAAGAGAGAGACACCACCCCTGTCTTCCCAGAGCTTATCAGCAATGGCAGACACAGAGGTATACAAATAGATCAGGGAAGTGAATGAAGCTAGGCAGGAGGAATGCTGAGAGTGGCACAGTGTAGGCTGAGTGTGGACACCACCAGCTTCAAGTTTCCAGACCAGAGTGGAGGAGCGTGGGTATCAAGGCAAAGGGTATGGGTGACCCCGCCCTTCTCCTCCTCCCAGAGGATGAGAATGCTGGAAGCTCAGCTGTTGCAGAATGTAAACCATCCGATTGCCCAGAGTTACTGACTTGCCTAAAGCCATAAAAAAAAAAAAAAAAAAAAAATTTATGAGTTATTTTTCACTTCTTTTTCTGCCAGGATCAAGTATCAGCATTGTTATATTCAGAAACACACCACTTTTAACACACTAAAGAAGAGCTGGCCCAACCCGGGTAGGCATAAAACAGTTGTCAGAGGCAGGAAGTCTCCCAGACTCCAGCCCCAAGCTACAGCAGAGTAAATTTGAGACATTCAACAGATTTCTAATGCACTGAGATGCCTGAACTAGCCTTCATATTTACTAGTAAAGAGACAAAGAATGTTGTTTTGACAGAGCCAAAAAGAGATTTCAGGCAGATTTGGAATACTCACTCAGATGAGTTTTTCTAAACTCATCTAAAAATCTAAAAATTTTTAAAATCACTCTTCAGAATCTTAAAACTATTGCAAAGGTTTCTTCTCCATCGCTGGTTTCCCTGAGCTCCTTTAGGGTGTCCCTGACAGGACCAGGGGCTTCACAGTACTAGAACAAATCCTTACACTCCATCGGCCCCTCACCATTTGTTGAATTCTTTACCAAAGAGAAAAATGTCAAGAGACTCCAGTTGCTTGGGTTTTAGGTTTTGACTAATTCCTACCCCATCAGGGGCCAGGATCTCCATTTTCTTTGTCTTTAACTTTTCAGGAGACCCAGAGAATGAAATCCAATACTTTTGTCTGCATCTGCTGCTAAAAGCCTTTTTTCCCTGGCCATGCCACAGCTCCCTCGAGGCTCATTAAGCACATTTACATTTGGCTCTTAAAATCCTAAATAGCCCATTTCACGCCTAGCAATGGTGTATTGATGAAAGAAGCACTCAGTGATGGCCTTTAGGATGGGAGTGAGGACTCTTTTGACTCTAGGTATCTCCCACAAAGGATTTGTACATGCTGTTAAGGACTTAAACAGAATCATGCGAGCAATAGACTATTGTTAGAAAGACACATGCACACAAACTCCACCGTTATATCCTGTCAAGTATACCCGTTTGTGTGCAGACAAAATGGCAAGGACCTAAAATTTAATGGAAATGCACAGAGGCATTTAAGAAAGAGAGAGAGAGAGTGAAAAGGAAGAACAAGGAGAGAGAGAGGAAAGTAGAGAAAACAGGACGGAGTATTCGTAGGAAGGAGAATGTGCCTTGGATTTTAGTGTAAATCTTCCCCTCAGAGTTGTAAGGCTACAAATGAGGAAATAGGGTAGGGCAACTAGTAGAGGCCTATGAATGGTGTTTCAACTGGATGGTGGTGAGCGAGTATGACTGGAACATGGAAGGCTAGTGAGAGACTAAAGGGTTCAAATCACCATGAGATTCAGGTGGAAACACTTGGGAAAGAACAGGAGACTTAACGGTTGGGTCTTGACAAGCTTTCTTTCTTCCTATGCCCTAGACTTAACACCCATAATAAAGTGATTTGTTCCTGTGACTTCATCCCCTTTAGAGGGAACTCAGCACACAGGAGAATGTGACCTCTCACTCCTTCTAGCCTCCTCAAGAGACATTCAACTCCACACAGTTTCCTCAAGGATAAGCAAGAAACAATTCTTGATGGTGGGGGCTTAAGATGGAAAGAAGATCTTTTATTTTTCCTTGTATACCTGTCTGTATTTTTTTTTAAATAAAAGTAATAGATGCATAAGAGTAAAGTTGAAAGTCAGAAGGGGTTATCTGTGCATTTACAGATAATTTACATTTCAGTTTTCTTCATTATATTTTTCTGTATTAATAAACTATCAATAAAAATGTTTTCATGGGTAGAGTAGAGGGACAGGGCTGTCCACCATCCCACCTGTATCTCCCTCTTCTATGTATGTAAGCTGACTACAACTTTACATCAGGTGAACTTCCTATTACAGAATAGATATGTTCCTGAAGACAAATGCATAAATCAACCTTTTGCCAACTGAACCTTGTTTTCAATGTGCCAAGGGCATTTGCTATTTACAGAAACATTTCATGAAATCCTCCTATAAAAGTGAATAATCTACCTTTATGTATATAAAGCTGCAGTTGGTACCACTGTTAAAATGGAGTTCTGTGTGCAGCATAGAGAATTGATTTTGAGGGCAGGTTCTGGGGCCTGACCACCTGGGCTGGAATCCCAGTATTGCCACCACCTCTGTCTACATGCCCCGGTAAGCTTTTAACTTTATGCCTTCTCATCTATAGAATGGACTCAACTATTCATCTATAGAGTATCAGCAACTTTTTCATGAGGTTTATGTGAGGATTAAATAATATAATCTGCTTAAATCACCTATGATTTAAGTAAATGATCAATGTTAGCCTTTTTATTTAAAAAAAGACAGAAAGGTATACAAGGAAAAATAAAAGATCTCTTTTCCATCTCAAATGGCGCAGAGTAAATGATCAATGTTAGCTATGATCCTTAGTGTTATTTCTATGACTCTTACTGTTCTGGTGACTGTACTGGCTGTTACTAATTCAGCCCTTGGGAAGGCAGCAAAACCATCTTTCTTCTTCCCCCAACTAGATGGCAAGCTCATGAGGGCAAGACTGGTCTCCATCTAGGCTCTATGCCAGCTCTGGAGCTAGAATGGAGACACAGTGACATTATAAAATGACCACTGAAAATCTTAATTAGTTGCAGCCCCTGTGTAACTAACACATGGTACCTAGCAGCGGGCCTGGGCAGGGTAGGGCCCAGCAAATGCAGGCAAGTGAATGAATAAATGAATGCATGCAAATATGACGCACCCCTTAGAGAGCCTAAAAAATAATACATATGTCGTATTGTCATCTAATTAAACCCTAATTTTATTTTTCTTAACAAGGCCTTTAGGAAATTTAGGGCCGTCGAAACCTCAGCTGAGTGAGGAAAGGCAAAAGCGTAATTAGCAAGCCCAAAACAGATGATGTTTTCAGTAAGGTTTATGTCTTGTTAAAAGGAAACAATTTGTGAGATCCTCACTAAACACACCTCATCTATCACTCTCCCCAGCTCCACTCTCCCCAGGAGAGGCTTTCCCTCCGCAGTTCTCCACGTGCAGCTAACACACTTTAAGTGTCTGCCAACTGACAGTGAAGCCTGGACTTGGAAACTGGCCTCCCCCACGCCATCTACTGCCAAGGGGTCTCCTCAGCCAAAGCACGTGTTTTATAAGATGTGCCCCCAAATCCAGTGATTCCCACATCAATAAAGTCATGAGCTGCCAAGGCCACAGTTTCCACATTAGTTGAAATTATCGAGGGTAAGCCAGGCCCTTGATGTTGCTTTTATTGAGCTGATTATTTTGTGCACATGGTGCGTGTGTATAAATTTTTAAGACTGTTAGTTATAACTCTCCTTAAGGTGTATTCTTCACGCAGCTAGTGTTGAAAACAATGGGGCTCTTTAGAAAGGAGAGGGGTGGGGTTTGAGAGGGTGGGAAGCAGAACTTGAGAGGGAAGAACCAGGCATGGTCGCCCCCCCGCCCTCGAGGGAGTGCACTGAGCAAGGCAAATCCACCCCCTTCTCCGTTTTACGGAGGAGTCCAAAGCACGGAAGGGGGTAGGGAGGGTAGAGGGGGATAACTTCTCCAAGGACGCCTAAGCAGCATGCAACAAGCAGGATTTGACCCCACCTGCGCTCCCTCTTACTTTCCTCAGCAAGATGTCTGAGTATTAGCCAGAAAAAAACAAGAGGAGCTGAGAGGAGAGCCTAAGAGGACACGTCCACTTTCACTCATACTCAGTTGGGCTTTGACAAAATTAATTTGTGTCTGTGTTATCAATGGAAGCCAATATTTTTTTTTACTTTTTTTTTTTAAGATTTTATTTATTTATTTGACACAGAGAGAGAGACAGCTAGAGAGGGAACACAAGCAGGGGAAGCGGGAGACGGAGAATCAGGCTTCCCTCGGAGCAGGGAGCCAGCCCGATGTGGGGCTCGATCCCAGGACGCTGGGATCATGACCTGAGCAGAAGACAGACGCTTAACGTATGAGCCACCCAGGCGCCCCTGAAGCCAATATTTACCGAGCAGCTACCACATGCAACACTCAATCCTAGGTGAGACGGTAGGTAATATGGTCCCCTATCTTCTCCAAAGGCCCCTAAGAAACAGCCTCCAGTTCGGAGGCAAATCCAAGGAGATGATTACATTTCCTGTTGATCACAATCTACTGCTGGCCTCTTTTCAAGGGTTACCTCCCTTCATCTTCACAGCATTACCAGCAGATGAGAGGACTGAGTCTCAGGGAGATTAAGGAACTTGCCTCCACATAACTAGTAGGTCAAGAGACAATGTTTTAACTTAAAATGTCTGGCTTTGGAGCCTGTGCTCCTCACCTGGGTTAGCTTCCTAGAGCTGCCATAACAAGTACCAAAAACCAGGTGGCTTAAAACAGTCGAAATCTATTTTTTCAAGTTCCAAAGGCTAGTTCAAAATCAAGGTGGCAGCCTCTCTAAGGGCTCTGTGGGAGAATCTGTTCTGTGCCTCTCTTGGAGCTTCTGGTACAGCAGACCACCTTTGGTGTTTCTTGGCTTCTAGATAGGTTACTCCAGTCTCTGGCTCTGTCTTCACATTGTATTCTCTCAGTGCATCTGTGTTCAAATTCCCCTTTTCTTACAAGGACACTAGTCATATTGGAGTAAGGCCCACCCTAATGAGTTCATCTTAAGCTGACTGAATCTGCAAAGACCCTATTTCCAAATAAGATCACATGTATAGGTACTGAGGGTTAGAACTTCAATACACCTTGTTTAATGGGACACAATTCAGCCTCTAACATAACCACCACACCATGGGCTTCCCATAATCTCAATTTTGGAAAATATCTCCCATCAAACCCTTTCAAGGAGATATTTTGTACTCTTTGCATATTCCTTTTTATTTAACAAACATGAGATCACACCCCATCATCTACACCAGCAACTAAACAATTTTCAAAAAATATATATGTATTGTATTTGTATGTATGTATGTAATATATATGTAACCTCTCTGATCCAGGGCAGTGGTATCCAAACCCCTGATTCTGGTAGTGATTATTCGAAAATAAGTTATCTATAGAGTCCTGAGCTTCCTTTTGCATCTAGTTAACTTTCTAAAGCAGACTTAGCCCAAAGCTACTGTAAGATATCTAGAAGCAAGTCCTATATAGACTTTCTAGAATATCCCAAAGGTTCTGGTGGGTCCACCCACAATATTGGTAGGCGATTAACATGAGGCATAGAGCCTATGACCTGTGTGAAGTCACGTGGCTAATTGGGCAGCAGCAGGAGGAGGAGAATGCAGGTTGACTGGCCTCCAGCCCAAATCTCTTTGCAGAACTCATAGGGCTGCTGGCCTTCTGTCTGTTCCAGGTGTGCTCAGAGGTGTTCCTGGTACTGTGCACCATTTTTGGAACCCCAAAGAGATGGGTATATCCGCCCAGGGGCACAACATGTTCAGGACAAGCGGTCTACGTCGCGTGTTTTCTGAAATATCTCATCTGACTGGCGAAGCTGCACAACATCAGTCTGGGTAGCTCGAAGGTTCCAAGTGCAGGGTTTTGCTCTCAGTCCCAGGAGCCTACTTTCACTCTAGAATTCTCCTCTATAAATGACACCTCAACAGCACTTCCTTTCTTCATTCCTTTCAGTTTGACAATTCAGATATGGAAACATTTGCCAAAGATAAGTGTAAAGTAAAAGACTCCAAAGAGAAAAACTACAGGGGTTCACCTTGGAGAATATGATTCTCTTCATTTAGGCCCTGTTGGCAGTGTCTGATCAGGTGGCTGAGTGGCAGAGATCCTCAGTGACTCTCATACTCTGAGATTTCCCAGGCTAGGGCAGCCGGGAAGAGAAGTTTGCTTTCTCCAAGACTGTCCATAAAAAGCAGGGTGCAGCCTGGAGCAATTTCATTGTCCAGCTTTATGGATCATTCTTTTTCCCAAGTGGCCTTTCCACCAAGGGCTTGGTTGAATAAATCAATAATGAAAAGCTCTAGTGTACAACACCACGGAACTCTAGTTAATGATCACTCAATAGATTAATTTAGATAAAAATATCTATCTCTACGGTTCTCTTCGGAGAGGCAAAATCCCAGTCCTGCCTTACCTCATTTTCAGAATTCTGTCCTGTCGGGGTCAGGATGGCAGATATATTTATGCTCAGGTAGTAAACTTGGGTATGAGATATGGGGAGGATCAAGCAACTAGGGGTGTCACAAGTCTTGATGTAACACTCAGCTTAGTAATGCTTTCCCCTTTGCCACCCGAAGAGCGAGCAATCTATCCCTGGGTGGACAGGATATATTAGAGTACCTTTGCTCTCCTGACTGAAAGTCCCTCCCAGTCCTTCTCCTCCTGAAGAACTCCTGCTCAACCCTGATGCTTGATCTCCTGAGGCACCCCAAATGCTCCCACAGCTCTCAAATGACCCTTCCAGGGCTGAAGGGTCATCTCTCCCCAGGGAATGATGATGGGGAGCCTGTGGGGAAGCTGGGGGCTGTGTGAGTAGGAGCAGTTAGAGGGAGTAGAAGAAGCAGAATGCATTGTGCCCCGAGGGGTGTCCAGAGTGAAAAAGCAAAACTACCTCGGTCCAAGGGGCTGGCACAGGATTAAGAACAGAGTTGCAATCAGAGCTCAAGGGTCAGGTCAATGGAGAACCATAAAAGGCAGAAAAGAACATCCAGTGGGGACAGAGAGGGAAGCAGAGCTGAGAGACTACGAGGTCCTGTAACCAGGCTGTGCAGGTGAGGCCCAGTGCAGGCGATGTCAGCCGCAGGCCTGAGTAAAGATATTCTTGGTGGAGTCAGACAGGACGTTGGGGGTGGGGTGGGCAAGAGACTAAAGTTGAAAGCACAGCACGTGCAAGAACATTTTCCCCAGAGCATCCTATTTTTCCCTGCCTCTTGACATGATGGGGTCATCTTTATCAGCTCTGTGCTCCTAGAGCCTAAACAATGCCTACCACAGCGTTGGTGCTCCATACATGGGTATTTCTACACACCGTCCAACTCCTCAAATGTAACAACTCCCTTCTGCCAAGATAGTCCTGAAAGGTGCTCATAGGCCTGCACTTGACCCTCTTGCACGAATTCAGGTAAAGCAGCTCTCCTCTCCCAGGCAGGCAGGCCTCTCCCTCACGGGACAGCGCTAGCTGTGAGAAGGACCTCTCATAGCCTCCGCATCCCTGAAACATGCACACTTGAGTCCTAGCTCTGCTCTCTGCAGCCACTCAAAATAATTCTTGCCCTATCTTTTTTCCACATGGCAGTACCCACCGTAAGGACAGAGGCCCGTGGAATGCCCCCCCGCCGCAAGTTATTGTCTATACTTCACATGACCGTGTAAACGTCACTCCTTTAAAGAGATTGATGGGAATAACATAAGTTTAGAAACGCATGATGGAGCCTTATCAACCACAGTCTCCTCCTCAGTCCCTGCCCTTCACACAGACCCACCCCGGGGCCCGGCCACATCCCATCTCAGGGACTTGTCAAATAAATTCTTCCAGTAGCAACATAAATGTTATTTCCCACAGGAGGTCTTCCCTAAGCCTCCCTACCCCTCAACCTCAGAGGGATTCTCCTACTTTGTCTCACTTTACCCTTTCTTCTCTTTTGTAATGGGTCTCACAACTGCAATTGAAATAATCAGACATGGAACTGGTCATTAACATCTGTAACCTCCACTAGAAGGCAAGCTTCACACCTATTTTACTCATCTTTGTATACACATCTAACGTCTGGCTCATTTTATTAGGTACTTAAATTTTTTTTTTGAACTAAAGTTTCTCAATTTTTTCCCAGAGGATCAACATCAGATTCATAGTCCTATAATTTATGACTTCTAATAAAAGACATTGTCCCCAAAGCAGTTTATCAACTTCTCAGCTTTTAGCAGAAGGAAAGGTCAACAGACACCTGGACAGTAGAATGTGCCCATGGCGCTGCCATGCTTGGACTCTTACAGCTGTCCACATGAGCATTTGCCTGTTTTCACCTGGCCAGGGACTTACAACATGCCCTCACCCCCTCACCCCAAATCACTTGTATTCGCTCTCCTTTTATGTTTAGTAATGTTCTGCACTGTGCATTTATGCTTCAGTTGTGTAGATGTCCAGAAATAACCAAGGCTCTGGGGCATGTCCATCATTTCTATTTCACTGGTTTCCTTTGAACAAGCAAACCTTTGCATGTCATTCTAGATTCTAGCCCATAACATCCCAGTCTTCTCTGTGGCACTGGATATGGTTCCAGTGTTAAAACTCCAGGTTGACTTAATTTATTCCTTATAATCTGTATATAATCTGAGCTCATGAATATAGTTCTCCAACATCTCCTGTTATTTTCTTTGGTAAATTACTGAGCACCTTCCTCGTCACTGTGCATCCTGAGCTGTGCTGACAGTCTTCCTAATACCTAGTTTATAGGCCTTTTTCCTCCTTCCCCTCAAATTTCACGTGCAAGTCTTCTTAATTAGACCAGTAAGCCTTCTTGCCCTTCTACTTTATTCTTTACTCTTCCTGATGTTTTGATGTGTGCTCAGCTTCTTGTCATTTTGCTTTCATGAGCCGCAGTTGAGATAACTCAGTCTTTGACAGTGTCTCTGGGGCTAGATGATACCTTTTCAGATTTTCTTTTCTCTTTCAAAATTATGGCCATTACCTTAGAAGGAGAAATGAAAATGGCATCCATGTTCAGGAATTCTTGAGATTCCTGACCCTGATTTTTACAGGTAATGGAGGAATTTGGGGGATGGAAAAGTACAAGGGAGGATTGCTGGTGGAGCCCACTAACAGAGAGAGAATGGGTTCGTGGAGTCTTTAAGGCCCTACCTCACATCCCAAAGCCTATGAAGGAAGAGTGATAATAGCGAAAAGAATTCACACTTATTGAAGACCCAGCACAGCTTTAAATACTTTCATTCATTGACCTGTTTAGTGCAAGTCAACGGAGATAGTGCAGTTTTCCATTAAACCATTTTAGGTCCTTCATGCATCATCTCATATCCCTTTTGGACCAGTAATGGGAATCTTAAAACTTGCTACTTGCTGTTAATCCTCTCCATTGCTCTGTAAGCAAAAAAGTGCCAGTTCTTATAGAGGATTCCACTTTACCCCCCTGAGAGGGATAAGCTCAGCCTTTTCCCAGAAACCCAGGGATGAAGAGTTGAATATTATTCATCTTTCTTCTCCATA
Organism: Mirounga leonina; assembly: GCF_011800145.1. NCBI lineage: Eukaryota > Metazoa > Chordata > Mammalia > Carnivora > Phocidae > Mirounga > Mirounga leonina. The sequence goes on along the minus strand of NW_023270377.1, from coordinate 80,679,700 downwards.
TCGTGTTCTTCTAATCACCAACATATTGAATACTTTTCATTGCCTCCTACATCCTTTAGTATTTTTTTTTTTCTTTCTGGGCTCCTCCCTGGATATAACTTCCTGCCTGTCCAGAAAGGTTGCTTAAGCCCTTCCAAGCAGCCAGGTTTCAGAGCAGCTTTCTTCCTGGTGTTCAGTCTTACATTTGAGCAGGGTATGGACATGCATCAAGAGCACAAGAATGTCCATCCCCTGAACCCACAGAGATATAAAGAGCTAATGTAATTTATCATGCCCGAGAATGAGAATATCACTTTTCCAGTTAATCCTCTGGGATAAGCTATCTAGACATTAAGATGTAGCAAGAAGGAAGGAAAGAAAAGAGGGAGGGAGGAAGGGAGGGAAGGAAATATTTAAGATTTAAAAACTGTATTTCTTCTATCTCTCCAAGAGAAATGTCTCAACTTAGTTCTCCACTCAACAAAGGCAGTTCTCCAGATACATGTATAGCTCACTGCCACTTTCCCAGACCACTTCTTGGTTATTGTTTAACTGTTAATGATTCTTTCCTTTAGGTTTACTCAGTTAGACACATCTGTAGTCAAAGGTGCTCTGGAAGCCCTGCTGATTTCCACCTGCTACGCCTTTCCTCAGGGGTTCCTAGAGGGAGGGAGGAGGAGGCCACTGTGTGCTTCTGAGAGGGGAAATGGTAACCAGGTGGCACGGATGCTCCCCGCTTAGATACTACCTCAGTCATCCTCCTTTGCTTTTCCCGTTGCAGAGCAGGCTTAGGTTTAATAGCCAATTCATTCAGCAAACAGTAGTCACAAAGCTACTTCATGCCAGACTGTACCTAGGTGCTAGATACAAGAATTAATATTGCAGGCAAGTAAGGGCATCAACAAATGAACCTAGAGTTTAAAGAATTGAGCTGAAGAATAACACCATAACTATGCAACATTTTTAAAAACTTTGAAGGACCTAATGTAGAACCTAAACACTACGGATCCCCAATGAATATTTTTTGAATGAATAAATGAATGAATAAATGAACTGCAAGTGTGGCGGAATATCTCTCTTCAGCCTCCTGATGATCCTCCTACCTACTTGTTAAGAACAGTGACAATGTTACTCTAGGAGGGCTAACATACTTACACTGAGGTGTTTCTAGATACATATTATGTTTGAGGGTCTTCTTCTCTGTTAGGGAAACACCTTTTCCAAGCCCAGTAATTGTTTTCCTGTTTCAACCTGTAGCACCACTGACATAGTTCAAACCCTGATCTGTGCAACGGCCCACATCTGATTGTGTCATTTCCTGTTCAACATCATCATTAATCTGTCCTGCATCCCACATCCCCATCACATACCAACTCCATATCAGTCAGGGTAGAGTCCTCAACAAGTAAGGCTTGGGGAGGTCTGTCGCAGGGAGCTGCTTAATACCCCATAAGTCTCATTTCCTGCCTCCCTTATGATCAGCCAACACTTTCTGAGAATTAATAGTTTTGAGAGACAAAATAATGTTCTCACTTGTGTGTCTTTACACAGCCTGTTTCCTTTCTCTCTTGGATAAAACCCACTGGTCCTTGAGGATTCAACTTAAGCATCATCCCACTCAGGAAGCTTTTCTAGGAAAAACCCAGACTGACTTGAATGCCTCTTCACAGGCTCCCAAAGCTTCCTGTACACTCGGTGTTCTGAAATTGTCAGCATTTTTAAAATATATCTCATCAATTACACTAGCTGCTAAAGTGTGTAATTTAGCAGCTAGTATTTCTAGTGTCTGTATTTCTAATGTCCGTTTCAGTGGCTCGCACATACTCGGGGTATCTGTGCATGTGCGTATCCACACACATATATATGTAGAGAAAGATAATAGAAAGAAATGTAAAAGGAAAAAGCACCTGGGTCCGGAATCTTTGCCTCCCAGAGCTAGCTGGTAGGCAGGCAGGAAATTGCCAATGTTGACTGAGTTCTCGCTCTAAAGACTGGAAAGAAGCCAAAGGAATAGAATATTCTGGCACTTAAAGATGTTGCAGGCAAAGAAGGGGAAAGAAGTCAGGCATTTTTTAAAAAAAAGATAAACCTTGGAGAACCACAGGGATGGAGAAGTACAAAGTAACAATATGCAAATTGCATTATTATTTTGTTACTGGACTTTGAGAAGATATCTAGTGATACGCCCTTTGGCATTATTCCCATTTTGTAGGGAATGAGGAGCTGTAAGAAACATAAGCCATCACCAGAGTCAACCTGCAACATCACTGAGAGATAAGCAACATCCCTGTTCAGAGCCACCAGCACCCTCTGGCTGCATTCATTCCCCTCACCCAGTGAGCTGGTTGGATCGGGGGGGAGACAGATGGTCACCCCATAGTCAAAGCTGCCCCAACTGGTGTTTCACTGACAGAGAAAGTGTTTTCTGTACTACCAGCTTCCTGATCTCCTGACCTCCCTGCTCATAAAAAAACTTACATGTCCAGCTCATTTCCCATGGGCCCTGTTCTCTGAAGGGAAATGGAACATTTGTTGAGCACCTTCTACGTGCCACGTACATCTGATTTAATCTCCAAACACCTTCTGGTACAGAAGAATATGGTCATTTTATGATGATGAACCTTAGACTCTTCTTGATTCCAAGGACTGAGCTCCTTTCATTATAATGAGCTATTCATGCTAAGGTAGCCTTAATGTTTCTCTTTCTCTCAGTGAGATTTACACTGGTACCTCTGGTTCCTTACCCCAAAAAAGAGCCCAGCAAAGCTATGCCAGGTACCATAGTAGGGTTGGCAGATGGGAGAATTTGGGACCTAAGCATCTTGCTACACCTCCTCCAGTTACATCAGGCGGGCACCACGGTCTCTAACAATCACTGTTCTGAGTCTCTTAAAATTGTTCAGCATGTGCAATCAAAAGCAAAATTATATGGAAATTCATAGTAAGGTAAAATAGAACCCCTCATATATCCACAAAACTGCCTTTGTATTTATGATTTCATCAGGAAGGGCAAACTTATAGAAAGATAATGGCACCATTTATCCTCAAAAGCAGGCTTATACCTGTGACTACATATGAGTTAAGGTTAGTTTAAACACTGTAATCTCTTTTCATGCATTTTTAAAATTTTAATTTGTGTTTAAAATATTTAGATGATTTCTTTGTACCCATGAATAAATAATCCTATATACATTTTTTGACCCACTTAGCAAAAAATGACTGATCTATATTTTAATCCTTTCTTATAATATCACTGAAATCATGGCTTTCTTAGGAACTCAGAAGAGGAAATGTAGGTTCTGCCCTTTGCCATCCATTTCTCTCCTCCCTGACTCCAGACCTGGGAAGAAATGAAAGCATGATCCTTCTGGAAGGGGAGGGGAGCTTCGTATCTTGGGAGCCTCCAGAAGGATGATGTCACGTAAGAGAAGAGCTGCTTCCGGGTCTCTTGTCCATGGCAGTCAGTTGCCATGCAAGGATTATCATGGCACATTCAAAGAAACCTTACCTCACCTCTTTCCTCTAGGACTAGGGTCTAAACTTCTGTGAAAATCCTTCCAAGATGTGTCTCTTAGAATCACACTGAGGACCAAGGTGGTTCATTAGGACTGAAAGCTCAGAATGCACATGAAAGAAATGTGAGATATGGAGAGAGGTGTTAATTTGAGGCCTGGTGCTGGCATGGAATTATTTAGAAAAGCAGTTAGAGTTCAGTGTGTGAGCCAGGTTTATTTTTGCACATGATTAGATTAGTTAACCAACATCAGCTGCCCTGAAGCCAGCCCTCCCCACTCCCATCACCCAATCCAAAACTCAGAGTTTCAAGAATTAATAGCAGTAAAAAAAATAATTAGCTCACAAATGGGATAAAGGAACTTCCCCTTCTTCTGAGAGTCTCTATACACTGTGGCAAAATAAATCTACATGGCAATTTGCACAACCTAAACTGTACAGTCAGGGAAACTGTTTATATCAGAGGTATTCAGAATCATAGGTTCTATGAGATCCACAATTTCCACTTTATAGATCAAGGTTCTTGAGTTAACTCAAGCAGTTATTTGGGGAGAGGTCACATTGCCAGACCCAAAGTAATGTCCCTCCTCCTGTGAGGGGTGGTACCTTTGTTAAAGAAGTTGTGGTTTGATGATGAAGCCTAAGACTCAGCTAATCAATTCTCTAATTAATACCTCTTATCAAAATAAAACTGTTTACTAAAGCAGGTGGGCCTAACGATATTAAAAAGCATTTTAAGAAAATATATATCTAGAGTAGGATATAAAGAAATATTTTTGTTAACTCTAGAACAGATTTTACTTTTGTCACTAATACTTCATTGATGTTAAACAGAAAGCAACAGAAATTTACATAGAGATATAAAGTGGTTTTACTTAGTGAGAGCTTATGATCCCCCCCCCCAAAAAAGTTACACAAGGTCCTGAGGAAATGTATTCCACACAAGGAGGAATTATAATTAAAATTGACAATATGCTTGACAACATGACAACATTGGTCTGAGGCTAATAATAGCTGGTATTTAAATAAAATAAATGTTATGGATGCTCACTGCCTTTGATAAAAATATATCTCATCTGCTATTTCTTCATATTTTTATAAAATTTCTCATGTTATATGTTAGGCAAATGTTACCTTTTTCAATTTTACAAATAAGAGTTGTAAGAGTCTAGAAGAAAAATTTGAAATGTGTAATAATGTTAAAATAAAAATACCTGCACAATATTACACAGACAGTTATTATAAGAGCTGGGACAGGATTCCTGGTCTCCTAACTCTCATTCACTGATCTCTCCACCAGACCAGTCCAGCTGCTTGTGGCTGTCATGTTCACCGCCATCACAGGGCCCTGGGAAAATATTAGTGAGATGAGCCTGAATAGTGTTAAATGATTTTTCTAAATAGGACCCTTGCACATGAAAACCACATTTGGCATGAGGCAAGGACACAATCACTGAAAGATGGACGATAGAATTATGATCCAAAAAAAGATCCTGAGAGGCCAGGACATATAGCATGTTGAAAACATACGCTCTTAAAGAGATCCATCCATCCTTCAAGAGCTCTGATTATCAGTTAGTGATCTACAGTCATTCTTTACTGTATGCCTTTACTCAAAAAATATGTAGTATGTGCTTACTCTGTGATATCCAGGCATTCATGCTAGGTCCTAGAATCACAATGGTGTATCAGTTAGCTATTGCTGTATAACAAACTACCTCAAAACTCAGTGACTTAAAGCAATAAGCGTTTGTTACTATTCACAAATCCATAGGTCAGCTGGGCTGATCTACTGATTTGAGCCTCACTCATTCATCTGGACAGCTGGTAGTTTGGTTGGCTAGGTTAGTGTGAGACAGACTAATTCACATGTCTGGCAGTTGACTGGCTGTTGGCTAGGGCAGCTGTGACTAAATACATACCTTTTTTCCCCCAGCCAGTAGTCACAGGGCACCAAGAGAGCAAACAGAAGCAGGCAATGCTTGCAAAGATCTAGTCCCTGAAGTTATACACCATCCCTACCACTGCCTTCTATTAGCCAAAGCAAGGACACATCCAGCTCAAAAACAAAAGATGAGATGACAGAATCCACGTCTTGATGGGAGGAGCTAAAGAGTCACATTGCAAAGGGTGTGGGAGCAAAAAGGCATGAACAACTGGGATCACTTTTATAATCAATCTACTGCAAATGATGAGTCCGACAATTATTGCCCCTGTCCTATCAGAACTCAAGAACTTAGTTACTATAACTTCCAACCATAAATTCTGGTTTATAGAACAAATCTAATCACTTTCCACATGAAAGGCTAATTATGTCAAGTTCCTTCCAACTGTCATGATGCAGTAGTAAGATGGGACTCTGAAGTAGTGAGAATGTTTATTTCATAAGGCTTCTGAAAGCAGAGAGGGAGAAATTATGGCAAGGATATGTTGCAACTTGTTTCAGCTTAGAGGTACAGTCTCAAAGTAATACAGAGCTGCCTGGCAGAACAGCTCTGATACATATGCTTGCATGTTGTAGATTTTTAAATGGAAACTAATAATGTCAAATACTAGGTGAAATTTAATAAATCTTCAAGTGAACCAGTAGAAATCATCCCCAAAAATGTCATGAGGATAAAGTAATATCAAGAGAAAGAGATTTTCACAGAGAAGATATACATGGTATTGATTTGTTACCTGTACATAGGACTTATGAAAAATGGCTAAAAGGTAAGAGATTTGGGGTCTTCAAATAAGGAGCCGAACATGAGAATTTGGGCTCACTAGGTTATAGTAAATAAAGCAGTAGGTTCACTGTAGGGAAAAAATGAGTCCATTTGTTGTAAAGACTGTACCGCTCAGAGATGGCAGCATGTGTTTTTATCAATCAGGGAAAATTAGTAACAACACCCTGTTTTTAAGAACTGTAATGTGATGAAACATGGACTTTCCAGCATGACCAGAAAATAAACCACAAAAGATTCCAGTAGAAAGCCCTAAGAACCCTTCAAAATAAAATGACTACAACAACAATATATACCCAAATCACAAATACACATGATGTTGAATTTGTTTCTCTGATTATCAGTGGCATTATTTGAAGGAGAACCCATCTTTAAAGGCAGATGGAGTATTGAATTTAACATGAAACCATCTGAAAGATTTGAAAGTGTGCTCCACACAAGAGAGTGAACAGCGGTCTAATATGGGGCTCTCGTTTGCAATGAGCTTTCCCTGGAAGTGTTTTTGAGGGAAAACACCATGACCTGGCTTGATCACCCATCTTATTCATCAGCTCTGGCTCTGAATGACTGTACAGGTATTTCCAAAGTTCACATTCAACTTAAAAGGCACAGACACAGCCCCACTGCCACTTCATCTCTGAAGGGAATTCCAAAGGATCAAACTTTCAAAGCATTTTGAAAGATAAAGCAGCATTAGAAATAGTAGGTAGCCCCCTCTAGTAACTACTTTGAAGGAAGTTTTGGATTATAGGCTGGGCTGACTTCATCTAGTAGACCCTGGGAAGACATGCCAGGCAACATTCAGTTTTAAATTTTTTAATTAGGGGTCAGGAAACCAGCACCCTTAGGCCAAATCATCCTCAGCCTGTTTTTATAAATTAACTTTTATTGGAACACAGCCCTGCCCATTTGTTTACATATTATCTCTGGCTGCTTTTGCCTACAATGGCAGAGTTGAATAGTTGAGACAGAGACCTTCTGGCCCACAAAGCCTAAAATATGTATTATCTGGCCCTTTTCCAAAGTTTGCCCACTCCCGATTGAGATCACCACCAGTGTATATACTTAACTGATGTTTGTGAGTTTCCAACCATCTCTTTAATTTTGTATTTATAGCTCTACGTAGTTATTATCTGCTGGTTGGCTGGGTTATTTCATTTGTATTGTTTTAGTTTGTTATGTTTAAAGCATTTTGTCGAAAACTAAAGAAGAGATACGGAAAAGTACACAAACAAATATATAGTGTGATGCCTTGTTATAAGATGAAAACTCTTGTACCACCACTCAGGTCCAGAAATAGAATATTGCCAGCCACCCCAGATGCCCTTCCATGTGTCCTCTCCCCACATGCATAACCAATAATCTAACTTTTATGGTAATTCTTTCCTTGTATTTTTTTTTAGGTTTATCAACCCAAATGTGCATCCCTGGGCACTAATTTCATATCTGGCTCATTTAAAAAATTGATATGGCTTTTAAGTTATTTTAATTATTTTTTTTAAAGATTTTATTTATTTATTTGGGAGACAGAGAGTGAGCAAGTGAGAGAGAGACCATGAGCAGGGGGAGCGGCAGACGGAGAGGGAGAAGCAGACTCCCCGCTGAGGAGGGAGGCAGGGCTCAACCCAGGGACTCCAGGATCATGACCGCAGCCAAAGGCAGATACTTAACTGACTGAGCCACCCAGGTGCCCCCTTTTGAGTTATTTTAATCTATAGTCACAACCACTGCCACCACCACCTCTTTGTTTCCTTACAGTTTGCCTGTTGAGGCATCTGAGCCAGAGAATTTCCCAGTTTGCATCTTTCTCACTGCACACTCCTGGTGCAGTTCAACATGTTTCTCTGTCCGAGGTATTTCCTACAAATTAGAGCCTTGATCAGACTTCTTTATTTTTCTTATGCAACTTTCATCGGACCAGGCTTTAGAAAGCAAATGGAGAACAATATGCCATTTCAATAAACATGAAAAAATTATGACAACCAATAAAAGGGTAAGACAGAGTGGCCTCTTGAGCCCTTCTCTCTCCTTTCATTGGTCCTCCCAATACCTTTTAGGATGGATATGCAGCTGTTTATGTCCCTATTTACAAATGAGGAAAGGGAGGTGAGGAGAGTAAGGGGTTTTCCCAACACTGCTCAGCCAGTTGGTGAGGGAGGCAGGACCAGGACCAGCAGCCAGACCTGCCTTCCAGGCATCTGTGTTCATTCCACAACCTCACAATGTCTCCCTGCTTGTCTGTCCCCAGTTCTGATGATTAATTTAACTTCTTAAATGTGGCATATATAAATTTAGTGCCTGTGATGGCCTAGCTACTCTGCCAGGTGCTGAAGGCACAGACAGACACGGTCCCTACCCTCAAGTTACACAGCAATCTAGTGAAAAAGAAAAATGTCTTCATTATTCAAATAATCATTTAATCACCAATGTGCTTTGTGCAATAAGAGAAAAATACAGGGTGCTTTCAGAGTGAGTAATACAGTCAGTAACTCAGTTTGGGGTAATGGTTAGGGAAAAGTGCTATTTAAACGGACAGCTAAAAGGGTGATTGCAAGAGGCAGGCAGACTGGGAAGAGAAGGAGGTGGTGCTGGTGGGGATGGGAGTAAGCAGGCCCTTGGATTCCTGGCAGAAGGAACTTATCTGTGAAGTCCCTGAAATGAGTAAGAGGATGGCAAAGCCCTGAAAACAGCAGAGACATGCAGTGGGGGGGGTTGGGGGGGGCAGTCTCTGGAGTCAGGCTGCTGGATCATGCTACACAGCCTCTGAGGTTCTGGCCCCTACTTGCTGCCTGACCTTAAGCAAGTTACCCAATCTGTGCTACCGCTTCCCCATTGGTAAAAGGGGAACGAGGAACACACTAACAGTCCTACAGGAATGTTCTGAGGCTGAAGAGTTTACTAGGATAAAAACACTTCGAACAGTCCTGGCACCCAGTCAGCAGCGTATAGACATTTGATGAATAAAAGAAGGTGAGTATACTGAGCACACAGACAAGGTGGTTGTGGTTACATCGTCATTCTTGGACTTTATCCTAAGAACAGTGGCAGACCTTGAATGTGTTAAACAGGACCGTGACAGGATCCAAAGGGTTGGAAAAACAAATGCCTCAAATTGCGACAGCAGTGAAGTGAACACAAGACAGGTGATTATCTGACAACACTAATATTTTTATCTGCTACAAACCTCTGAGGGGAAGAGCCATCATCGATTAAATAAACAAATGACTGGATTAAAAATGAATGTATCCACATAAGCACCATCTCTTTCTCCACGGCTAATGAATCATCAACTGTAAATTCAACATTCGGAGAAGGAGGACTTAGATGCTAGACAAGCCTGATAATCGAAATATGATGTTTCTGTTTTTGCAAAAGAGTTATTGGAACGTGTGTCCCAAACCCAAGCTAGATTATTACCCCCTCTCAGGGCAAAGATGAAGTTGTCCTTGTTTTTGAAACCTGTTCTGCATCTTTGTTCAGGGTAGGCACTCAGGAAATTCTTACTGCAGTGGGTTGAAAAATTCTGGGATATTTGATCTCAGAACTGTCTCCATGCATCCTGCTCCACGCCAGGACAAGAACCTACACAGCATCCTTCTGGGAAATTCAGCCACATTTCAGGGATGTGATCAGGCTGGAAGCCTAAGTGATTACAGCAAATAATGTGAATTTCCAACAGGAGCTGCTGCTTGGGGGAAGTTCTAGTCTTATAATACACTGTCAGACTATCCCATTGGCATGTTATAATCTACCCAGAAGCCTTTTGAGAATTGGCCTATCATTTGGTTGTATCCTTGTGTCGAGCATAACTACAAAATGATGAACACTTTCTCGAAGAGCCCAATGCTTTCCATACCTTCCAAAAGTGTATTTTAGTAGCTGTGCTTGGTCCCAGCAGCCTTGATGTCATTAGGAAAACAGAACTACCACCGGAAGCATAGTACCTGATGACCTCCCAAAGAGCCACCACAAGAGACCATGAGATTACCTCTTTTGCAGACCTCAAACACAGCAAATCCTTTCCCTGCCTGAAGCCCGAAGCAGGACCAATTCATCCTTCCCACGCCAGATTCGACATCTACAACCACTACCTGCTGGGTGACCTTGTCAATGGACCTCACTTCTTTCTGCCTGGAGTCTATCTCCTTCTCTACAATAGCGCTCATGTACTTCACAGGGTTGTAGGAGATAAGAGGATATAAATCGCTTTGCCCGGTGCCAAGCACATAGGCAAGAACTCAGTCAATGTAAGCTGCTATTACCAACCCATGGTGTTCGGAGCAATGAATTCCAGCCCCAGTTTTATATTGTCCCAAATTCTGAAAACAAACCATGTTGATCCACTTTAATTTTTAAAGTGCCACACAGCACTTTTAAGAGGAGTGGGGGAGTGCTGTGAAGTCAAAAGATCTGGTGTTTGCAATTCCAAAAGACATCAGGAATCATAGCCTGGAGGGGACTGATTAGGTCTGGCCCTGCTGCCCTAACCAGACACTACACAAATTGTCCTTCTGGGCGCCTGGGTGGCTCAGTTGGTTAAGCGACTGCCTTCGGCTCAGGTCATGATCCTGGAGTCCCAGGATCGAGTCCCGCATCGGGCTCCCTGCTCGGCAGGGAGTCTGCTTCTCTCTCTGACCCTCCCCCTCTCATGCTCTCTCTCTCTCTCTCTCAAATAAATAAATAAAATCTTAAAAAAAAAAGAGAAATTGTCCTTCTGGGTGATAGCAAAACATGAAGGGACCCACAGAGAAAGAGCCTCTTCCAAGATAAGAGATGGAATTCCAGAAAAGGGATGTGGAAGCTCTGGGTCACACTTTGATCAACAAAACCCCAAACGTGGTTTGTCGATAGCCCATTTTTCAATGTAAACTGAACACACCTCACAAAGGAAGAGAAACCAGACAAGCACAGGCACTAATGGTGTAGTCTGTCTGTCTGTCTCTCTCTCTCCAGCAGTTTACGTTTAAGATTCAATTAAGATCAGTTCTTACATCTCCTACAAATAAATAGTAATGTGTTCATCTTTCGGAACCCTGGGCAGCAGAAAGCCCTAGAAGAGCTATCCTAAAAGCACATTTACTTACATTCAGTCCTTAATAAATTAATTCTCTCTGTTTCTTATTCACAGAAACACAAATGTGGCCACTGACTCATGGTACAATTTTTGCCTTTTGATCACAGATAAATTGTCATTTCTGACCAGGCTAATATTTTTAAGCTTAGAGAACCGGGGTATTTTATTCTAATATTTTCTAGAAGAGGAAATTCTCTATTTCATAAACTTTAAAGCCTACAAAGATTAATTCTTAATGATAATACAGCTTAATCTGCTGCATCAACCAACAGTGATTATTAGCATAGTGATAGTGTTTAGATTAGACACACAAAATCACCAGCCATCCTTGCTGTTATTGCTTAGAAATTAAATGAAAGAAAAGTACAGAGGAGAAATTTGGGCACAAAATCCTTTTCTTTTGCCCTACCTATTTTCAAATTTCCTGAAAATGCAAATGTTGGCCTTTAAGAATTTCAAAGGTCCCTCACGATTTTACACCATTTTACATCAACAAATCAGTGTGAGCAAGCCCGTAAAAGTTTTGCCAATGTTTATCCAAGAGAGTTGAATATAAACAAATGTTGTTGCAGACTGAAACAAGATTAGTGAAGGGGAAGGGCTAAATACTCTTACAATCAGGTGGTCCTAAGGATAAATTAATTCCCTATCTTTGTAGGTAGATGAATAGACAGACAGGCACAGATGATCATTATTGTTACTAGGCCAATGTGAGATGTTGTGCCGGAAGGTCCCTTTCCTATTCAAGGGACTAGAGTGTCTTAATGTTTTCAACAAGGTAAAGCACCTCTGTCCATTGCCATAGGGCCCAGAACAACTCTGAATCTGAGGAGAGCCTAGGGGATTTAAGGGATTAACAGATGTATTAGATATTGGATCAATCTATGGTACTGAGACCTAAAAAGGAAAATGTGTTCCCAACACCCCAATTACTGGCCTTTTTTGGCAGCTCACTTTCAGAATATGAGGGGTCAGCTACTGGGCACAGCCACCATTCTGTACAACTCCAAAGTCACTATATACATCAGAGTCTATGCATGCAGTCTATAGTCTACACAGAAGTATACAACAGTTCTGACCAGAAATCTGTCCTCTGTCCAGTTAACATGATGACCAAAATGAAGCTCTACAATGGGCAGAGACACTCCAGAAAAACATGACTCTTCTGTAAAAAAAGGGACAAGATAGTCCAGTAAATGCTCACCATGCTACTCCTTCAAAGACAGTATTGCATTAGCTTAAGTAAGAGTTGAGATAAGAAATTGCCACACAGGACTCTAATAACTTAGGTAGCTAATCTTCAGATTTTCCAAGTAAAGTAGGAACTGAAGTACAATTCCCTGAAATAATCACTGGGCCCCTCAGCTCTGGTTCTGATTCTGATCTCAAATTTCTGTATGATTTTAGGGAAATCACTCAACTTCTCCTTATGTCATTTATACCTACCTTATTTATGGTGGAAGTAAAGATGAAACGTTTTGAAGGTTAAGGTTGTAAGTACTAAATATATATTTAACTATTATTTTTATAATGATGTTATTGCAATGATACAATATTAGAGAAACCAAAAAATTTGAAAGATTTGCTTCAATTCAAATTTTTCCACTCAGTTCCTGGATAATTTGCTTTTACCGCTCCTTGACTCAATTTCCTCATTATGTAAAATGGGGATAAAAACTACTCTATAATTTATCTCATTCAATCATCTGTGAACTAAATTCTGAATACATTGTTGATTCCCAACAAAGGTGAGATTTCTTCTCTTCCTTTTGTCAATAGTATCCCAATAAGGACTTCTATTTAATAAGGGTGATCATTCCCTCCCCCAGGAATCCTGTTTCAGGGAGCCCAGTGAAATCCTCCACAAATGACTGAGACCAGCTGCATGAAAAGGAATTTCCCAGAACTTGGCTCCTCCTCCACAGTCTCTTACTTAGCTGTGTTTTCTATCCCAGACATATTTAACACCAGCAGCTCAAGGGAATTGCATGATATCTCTGGCCTGGTCTGAGACACGAAGCCATCTGGAGAACATAACTTCCAACACTCATTCCTGGTTGCATCACACCTAACCACAAAACCCCATCCAAGCCCAGAGCTTCTCCACCACTTTCCTCTCTCCATGGACTTAAATTCATGGGCCTACAATGACCTTTTAAAGCTTAACAAAAGGAAAACCATTCTCCCTTTAGTCTCCTCTGGCTGTTTCCCTAATTAGGGAACAGAAATATGGAGAAGGCAAAATAGGAATAAAGCCAAACCATCCAAAGTAAGTAATTTCTCCATTGTTCTGGAATGTATGGCACATGTTTTCCTAAGAGCAAATTTATCTTCTTAATTGGGTTTTATTTAGTCAACTATTGAAATTAATTTCCATTCTCTGAGCATATTCCATTTGATAACAATGGCAGGCAGCCCGAGATTAAATTTTCACTATGAAGAAGCTACAGAAGAAATAGTTTGTGTGGCTAAACAATAACAACACATCTTTGAGATAGACGTAAAGATTTCAAAACTCTGAGAAACAACACTCAGTGTCCTGCTGAACAACCAACAATCCACGAATGTCTGCCTTCCTGCCTGCACATTGGGTCTTTATTCTCATTCTGGTATCATTCCCAAACCTTCCATCCCCACTGGGCTAAAGTTACTTCAGAAATCCTTCCACACGAAATGCAATCATTCTGCTCTCCGCCACCCTGGCCCCAGCCAAGGAGAGCTGGCCCACTTAAAATGCCTGAAGGTGGCTTATTGTTACTAAAACACATTTTCAGTACAGAGAATGGCTGAGTCTCCTGGAGTCCTGAGGTTTGGCTCTATTTGGTGGTTGACTCTGCCTGTGACCAAAAAACAGCTGAGTAGCAAGGTGATGAGTTGGTTCAGTATCAACATAAGGCAACCAGACACTTAAAAAAAGGCAGTTATGAAATATATCCAATAAATATCCACATCCAATTGTGGTCTCTTTAGTTGTGACAGAGGGAACACAAACAAATCAATAGCACACTATTAGTTCTTCATGCATGGAATGGAATTTCTCAAAATTTCCACTTGTGACCCACTCTAAGACTGCCACATAAATCCAGACACTTGAAAGATATTGTCTGAGATGTAAACAAGGTACTCCTTTGGTTGCCTATGCCCATTGGCCCAATGTATTCCCAGACTCTGAATTTGGTAAGCCTTCTTTGCCCTGGTAGTTGACAAAGGGCCAAATCTGCAGTTGTTTGAAATGAATTGATCAGAACACTGGGGATGTTCTTCCCAGAGCAGAAGGAAAGAAACAACCCTAACTGTATCAACAGTTATCAAGAGATATGTCCATAAACATATAACACAAATAGGTAGCGATAGAACCAACATGATAATAAGTTCAGCAGTCTAATTATCATTAGGCAATTTGATCCAGTGTACCCATGTGTTTTTATTCAGGGATTAGAAGTTGGGAAGAAAAATATTAGGAAGTCTGTAAAGACAGTGGTTAAGATATGGGCTCCAAGGTCAGATCAGCTTCAAACTGCAACTCTACTTATCAACTGTGTGGTCCTAAACAAGTAATTTATCCTCTAAGCCTCAGTTTTCACTTTTTTTATGTACTCAGTGGAAGATGACACATATTAAGAACCCAATAAAAGTAAGTTATAATAAGCTCCAAATACCAGAATGTTATGGAACTCTTTCGATCTTAGTTTTAACTGAGCTTACTAGAGGGGTACCAATTATTCCTAAATTTCAAAATGAGATACCAAACAATCTAAGCAGGATTTACAAAGGAGTTCTCAAATTGTTTTTGTGACCTTGTCCCCTCAGCCACTCATGGCATATAAAGAAATCATCTGATAAGGCTGGGAAAATGGAAGGCTGGAAATTTCTACCCTCACCTCAGTACCAATGAGAGCGACCTCAAGACCTGGTGAGCTTGTTAGAGGTCTCCTGGACAGTGAGTGACATAGTGAATGGAAACTGGGCCATACATGAGAAATATAAAGGGCCATAGCTGGCTAGAGTAGCCTGTTGAAGAAGAGTAGAGAGCTATAAATGGAAAGTAACTGTATTCCGACAGAAAGAGAATTGCAGATGTGGGTCAGAGAGATGATGGAGGGGGTGGAGGAACTATAGGCCCTTCCCAAGAGAGAGATCATGGGCAGAATTCTAAACCTTCAAGATTCCAGTCCCTTGTGTCCACTCCTGTATGATCCCCTCTCCTTGTATAATCACCTCCATTGAGTAAGACCCAGGAATATGATAAGATATCACTACCATGATTAGGCTACTAATCCTCTGAGTTAATCAAAGGAGAGAGTTCCTGATTCATCCTGACCTAATTAGATGAGCCTTTAAAAGATGACAAAGTATCAAAGAGACAGTCTCCTGCAGGCCTGGAAGATGCAGCCTCCATGAGTTCTAGAGATGCAAGGAAATAAATGTTACCAATAACCAGGTGAAATTGGAAGAGGAGCCCTAACAGCATTTGAGATCACCACTCTAGCCAACACCTCGACTTCAGCCTAGTGAGACCCTGAGCAGTGGACTCAATTAGGCTGTGCCTAGACTTCTGATCAACAGAAACTATGAGAGAGTAAATTTACATCGTTTTAAGCCACTAGGTTTTTAGTAATTTACTTCATGGCAATAGAAAATTAATATGAGGACCTTCCAGAGGAGCAAGGAAACCTCAACAAAAATGTGCTGGAGATAGATCACCAGATGCCTAGAGCTGAGGAAGGTAATATAGGCAACCAGTCAGAATGTACTTCACTTGGGAGGGACCACAGCAGGCAAAATATCCTCAGTGATACATTCATTGTTGAGGGAGATCAACAATGTACCCCACAGGTTTCCAGCACCAGCTGATAGTATTCTAGTCATGCAAGACCTCTCCTCTCCCTCTATGACCCTTTTCTGTCATAGTCATTCCCCAACTTCAAGCTGACATCGTGGGAATGAGGGTCAGAAACCATGGTTAGCAAGCTGGGGGAAAAGGGGAAAGAATGCAACACAGAGAAATATAGAAGAAGCCATTCTGGTACCTACTGAGCCCACTTGCCCACTACTAGCTTTCTACTTGCATAGGCCTAAAGTTTTACCTTTGAGTGAGGTTCTTACATTTGATGGTTACTCTAAACTAGGACTAGAAAAAGAACTGAATCTAGCTTTTTGTTTTGTTTTTTTTTTTTTTTCTAACTAAAGTGACCACAGAACATTTTATTATCTAAAAATAAGAAGATAAATTCTGAGCTTAGCCAAGATTTTATCAAAGGGTAGAGGAAGGACCAACTGAGTTTACAGAAGCATCATTTTTAAAAAAAAAGTTGGCTCTACAGTGGCACTATGCTAGTCTGTTCTTGGGACATAAGAGTTACTGAGATTTGGGGGCACCTGATTGGCTCAGTTGGTAAAGCATGCAGCTCTTGATCTCAGGGTTGTAAGTTTGAGCCCAACATTGGGTGTAGAGTTTACGTAACAATAAAATCTTAAAAAAAAAAAAAAAAGAGTTACTGAGATTTTAATGATTCGACACACCAAGAAAAATCTTTCTGTTCTGTTTCTAGATAGAAATCATCAGGTTGGGGGCACCTGGGTGGCTCAGTTGGTTAAGCGACTGCCTTCAGCTCAGGTCATGATCCCAGGGTCCTGGGATCGAGTTCCGCATGGGGCTCCCTGCTCTGCGGGGAGCCTGCTTCTCCCTCTCCCACTCCCCCTGCTTGTGTTCCCTCTCTCGCTGTGTCTCTCTCTGTCAAATAAATAAATAAAATCTTTAAATCAATCAATCAATCAATCAATCAATCAATCATCAGGTTGGGAAAATGAAGAAAATTTTGTCTATGTGAACTGAGGAGAGCCTTGAAATTGATCTAGTATTATGATGAATAATACTAATCAGGCCATGATCAAAAATTCTGCCATTAGGTTGTGCTGAATTCTGTTCCAATGGGGATCTCAGACTCCGGATTCCACCCTATTGGGGAAAGAGAAGAAGGTTGGGGTACTCAGTATCACTCTCAGATTCAAGCATAACATGGTGGTGACAGTTCTCCTAGCAATTCTGCTTCCCCACTGAAATGAAAAGGAATTATTGTACACTAAGAATTGAAAATTCTTCCATAGTATATCATCATTTATTCAGTGTAGGTACACTTGAGAGCTGTCCAAATAGGATCCATAATTTACCTAAAAGTCATGGTCCTCACTTCTGAAAAGACTATTGTCTAATAAACTGTTTTTATTTTTTTTTAAGATTTTATTTATTTATTTGACAGAGAGAGAGAGAACAGAAGCAGGGGGAGCAGTAGAGAGAGAGGGAGAAGCAGGCTCCCCACCGAGCAGGGAGCCCCATGCGGAACTCGATCCCAGGACCCTGAGATCATGACCTGAGCTGAAGGCAGACACTTAACCATCTGAGCCACCCAGGTACCCCAATAATAAACTGTTTTTAATATAAATTTCCCTCCTGAAAGGAAGATGAGCATGAGTGGTAAGTACAAACACACACTCAGAGACACCCCCTTATTAAAAGATGTCTATGTTTCATTGAAGTATGAGACGTGGCAAAATTGCATTTTTATTTCTATTCCTACAGAGAAAATAGTTAGAAGACATGTAGGGCCATTGGAGAGATGGAGGACTCTCAAGTAGTAAGCAAAGCAAATAAGTATGAAGCAAATGGCCTAAGAAGAAAGCCTGAGATTTAGACCAGAGAAGAGAGCAGAGAGAAGCAGGCACAGAGAATTCACCAAGCCAGAAGCAAAGGGACAGTGTAAGGACCAAGGACCCCAGCATTCCTCCGATCTCTGTGACTTAACTTCTGGTGAGGACTAGGCCTGGAGGGCAGTCCTGGTGGGAAGGTCTCATCCCTGCATTTCACTTCTTGGCATAAGGGAGGTGGCCACTGAGGAAGCCTCCTTCTGAGCAGTTTTATCTCATGTCTGAGAAGCTGGGGCTGACCACTGCATATTTCTAACAGTGAGTCATCTGAAGACTTACTCTAAGTCTCTGGCCATAGTCACTCTTCCTCCCACCTACATTCCCTGCCTGGAATGTCTTTCTATGACACCCTTTCATCTCCGTATTGAAATCTTGCCCTACCTATAAAACCCAATTCAAAACCCATCACTCCACAAAGTCCACAGGCATGTTCCTCTTTTCTAACATCCTATTGAATTTAGAAGGAAGGAGATGGACATAGTCAGATCACCTACCTTATACAAACGACTGTGTTGGATGGTCTCCATTCTGTTCCAGTTATCTCTCACTGTGTAACAAACCATCCCCTAAGCATAGTGACCTGAAACAACTGCCATAATTTATTAGGCTCATGAATGCTGTGTGTCAGGGATTGGGAAAGCACACAGTAGGGACAGTTCTTCTCTGTTCATCTTGTTTGGGGCCTTGATCAAAGTGACTTTCAGGTTGGGGATGACTCAATAACTGAGGACTGGAATAGCTTAAGGATCCACACCCAAGATGGCTTCTTCACTCCCATAATGGTTGCCCAAGTTGAGATGGTGAAAAACAAGCAGGATTCAGTCAGAAGGCCTACATGTGGCCACTCTAGTATGATGGCCTCAGGATAGTAGTCAGACTTCTTATATGGGAACTCTGGCCATTGATGACCTCACTTTGGAGGTCACATAGTAACACTTCTGTTATACTCTTTTGGCCCAAGCAAACACAGTCCATCCAAATTCAAGGGGAGGGTACATAGACCCCCCACATCTCAATAGGAGTAACAAAGAATTTTCAGATGTATTTTAATCTCACCACAGATAGAGTGACACAATTAATTCTCAGAGAAATGTTTATAGAGAATATTAGTCTTCACACTTCACAGATGAAAAAAACCAAGGTTCAAAGAAGTTAAGCCAGTGTATTATTAGGTCACATGCCGAGAGAAAGGTGTCCAAGTTTGTCTAATTTCAGTGCCATTGATAATTTCATTTAGACTTTCTGCCACCCTTGAGTCATCATCACGTTGACATTGCCCTAATTCTAAACTCTTTGAGAGCACAGATTGTATCATTTCTTTCTTATTACATACACATGGCCTAAATACCTAAGTCAATAGTGAGACTTGTCATTAATATTAGCCAGCTGATTTTCAATCCTTTCCCCTGCCAAAAGCATTGTATCTTTCATCTTGCTTTCCTTCCTTATGTTGCATAGGTAAATAAACTTGACTGACACCAAGGCTACTCCCTCTCTAGGGAAAGACGGAAAGTATGGCAGAAAGTCAAGTAGCTGTTCCTTTTTTTCCATCAAAGAAAACAGTGCAAAATGTACCATTCATTAATTCAGCAAATATTTATGGAGCAGTGCCATTGACAGACACTGTTCCAGGCAATGGAGATAACCGAGTGCCTCAAGCCCCTGCCCTCAGGGACTCACACTCTAGGGGCTGAGTTAGACAAATCAATAAAAACAAAATAAGTCAGGTAATGATAAGTGCATAAGGAAAAATCATGGGGGCAAGGCTGTAGAAAGTAACATGGTACTGTTTTAGATAGCGTGTCAGAGAATACAATTTGAAAAGGTGACAAGGGAAATGAGGTTAGAAAGTCATCTAAG
Organism: Mirounga leonina; assembly: GCF_011800145.1. Classification (NCBI taxonomy): domain Eukaryota; kingdom Metazoa; phylum Chordata; class Mammalia; order Carnivora; family Phocidae; genus Mirounga; species Mirounga leonina. The sequence continues at coordinate 80,659,843 of NW_023270377.1, read as the reverse complement.
GGTTCTGCTACATACAATCTGAGCGTGATGGGTAGACCTATAAGAGTTGTAAAGCAATAGGGAGTGACATGATTTGATTACATTTTTTAATGTTGGCTTGTGATACACTGAAAATAACTGATTATAGAAGGACATGGAATATTAAGGACAGTTACAAATTTTTGACACTCCTCTCATTGAAGGGTAGGATCCAGTTTTCCTCTCCTTGAAACTGGGCTGGCTCTGTAATTGTTTGGACTAATAGAATGTAATGAAAGTGATGCTTTGCCAGTTGTCAGGACCAAGGCATTCAGAAGCTGGCAGCTTCTACGTCTGGTGTTTTGGAACACTCGTTCATGTAATCCAGCCACCATGCTGTTGAAAGCCTCAAGGAAAGGCCCTTTTGGAGAGGAAGTGAGGCCCCCAGATGAGAGCCCTGGATAAGCTCATAGCCAAGAGCCAGCACCAACTTACCAGCTATATGAGTGAACTATCTTGAAAGCAGATCCTCTGGCTTCAGTCAAGCTGCCTAGGTGACAATGCAAGGGAGTAGAGACAAGCCATCAGGCTGAGCAATTCTGAATTCCTGACTCAAAAAATTGTGAGCAAATATTTTAGTGTAGTTTGCTAGGTAACAATTAACAACTAGAACAAAGAATGAGAAAGGAGGCAGAAGGACCAATGAGGGAGCTCCTGCAATAATCTAGGTGAATGATAAGGAGCCGAGTCTAGATTGTTGTCAGTGAGAGGCTAAAAACTATTCGAGTCAGAACGTGTTTTTACACAGAAGGAATTACTATTTACGATGGCCTAAAATCTTATGCCCAGAGTGAAAGTACTATGATCTAAAATTAATGGTAATAGGTTACATTATCAAGTGTTCCACTATATGTCAGGTATTGTTCTAAAAGTCTTGTATATGATTTAACCTGATTTAAGCCTCATGACAACCTATGAAGCGGATACCACTATTAGCCTCTGTCACATATGAGGAAACCGAGGAATGGAGGACTTAATTAACTGTCTGAAGTTTCTTATTTGGGGAAGAGTTGTTCCTGGTAGCTTGAATACAGGCTGGCTGTCTCCAGAAACTCTGTTCTTAACCAATCTTAACCTCTGTGTTATACAACATACACTACAGTCTGAGTTATTCCAGTAACTAGCTCTCTGACCTTTGACAAGTCACTTGACCTTCCTGGGACTCAGTTTTGTGAGTAAACTGCAGAGACTAAAGAAGATGATCTATAATTTCTGAAAACTGTAACATTCTGTGATTCTAAATGCCAGAATTCCTAGAATTGAGCCTGTTTGTTTCTGGAATTCAGAATGGATAACCTCAAGTGTAGTCACAAGAAATAAGAGACAGAAAGTTTATCACAGACCCTAGAGATACTCCAGGACAAACCCCCTCAAGACAAAGGCATGTACCTAGAACCAGCTGCAGCCTGTCTCCCTCCCTTCTTTCCTTCTGGCTGTAGCTCCGTGTGACAGCAAGATCACCCACAGTTCAGCATTCCCCCTCCCCCAGTTCAGACAATGCTGTTGAAAAAACTACAAGTTCTCTCAGGCCCAAAGACCAGACCAGGTCATCATGTATGTGCTTTAGAAATTACCCCATTCCGTGTAGAATGAATATTTTAGTGGGGAATGGAAAGATCCTAAGCCCTCCCTACCTACCCCCACTCACAAACCAAGAGAAAGTGTTGCTAATATTATTGGGTAAATTTCAGGTTGCTGACAAAACCACACTGGATAGGGCTATTGTATAATCACTTTTTTCTACTTCCAGCTTCTACGCCTTTGGGTAGTTTGGACCTGAGCTGATTTGGTCACCTTGCTCTGGCCTCTGCCATTACCATGTCATATGGCCAGCCTAGTGAGCTGAGCCAGATCTCTCCAGGAACCTGGCCATCTTGCTGTCTGTCGTCTTGTTTTTCCATGTGGCTAAATGGCCAGGTAAGTAAGTCAGAATCTACCTTAGACCCATGTTATGCTTTGCCACTCTCCCCATGAGGTGGGTTTTACTGAACGGGCCAAGATCTACTTGGGAACTGGTTTTCTTGATGCTTTTCCTCCTCTTCTATCCACTGAACTGCAGCATTCTCATTCCTCTGGTCAAGGTCCTAGCTGGCAGTGGTGGAGTCATGGTTCAGTGGGTGGAATCCCTATACATCCTGAAAGAGAAAGACTGCTCACAACCACCTCTGGAACTGGTCACCAGCCTCTACTTTTCCCACAACTGGACATGTCTGGGCTTGGAAACATTTTCACCCTGATCTGTTTCCTACCCTTGTCCTCATTCTACTCTAAAAGGCATCAAATAATAAATCTAGATCTTCTTACATTTTTTTGTCTCCTGGAGCATTTTAAATTAATCACTGTGCCCTTCTTGAACCATCACCCTGAACTGCCACCAAGTCTTCTCTTCAGAAAAATTAAACTTCCCAATTTGACTGAATGCCTTCTCATGGGACATGGCTCCAGACCTCATACCATTTTTTTCACTTGCCTTTGGATGTGCTCACATTGTCAAAGCTCTTGTTTAGGTGGAGCGTGAGCTGCCCCTTTGTTTATATGAATTCTAACATCTCTTTGTGCAGTCCATGAGTGTGTTGAATTTTTAGCAGCTATATGACACTGATGGCTCCCTATCTGCAGGTAGCTAAGGACTTGGGTTTAAAAGGGGAGATTTAAGAAAATGACTAGGCTCCTGACTCCTTCCTTCTCTGAGCTTAAACTCTTTCCTGGTTCTAAAAGCCAATTTCTGAGGCTTTATGTATGAAGGCATTAGCCCTTCTTGAGAAACATACTGTAGCTGGCTAGAATGGGAATCCAGCTACAGTGCAGGGTAAGGCTACTAAAGGCGCAGGAAGGGGCCTCTAGAAGCAAAGCAAGTGGAGCATTAAGAGGAGCTTCTAGTAGCATTTCACTGGTCTCCACCCACTCACAGAGTTTAAGAAACTTGCCCCAGATTGCAAAACTATTCAGTAACAGAGCTGAATAAATCTGAGTAGTGTTCTTGTCCACTACTATATACTCTCTATCCTGCTAGTTTAATATTTCTCAGATCACAGTCCATGGACCATTACATTAGAACCATAAATATATGCATTCTTTGATGCCATACCAGTCTTATTGAATCAGATTCTCTGATGGGACGCAGAAACCATCTTTTTCAGAAACTGCCCAAGTGATTCTTAAACACATCAATGTTTGGGAACCACTATCTTAGGAAACTCCAGTTAAACCATTCTGCACCTGGAAAAATGAGAGGGCAAAGACCAGAAAGCCCTTCTGGAAACTAACAAATTCTCCCAGGTGTGTAATGGAAGCTCCTTCTCTCCTAGTCTTTAAGATTTACTAGATGCAAAAACAAAAACAAAAATAAAAACAAACAAAAAACTCCCAAACATCATGGGATCTACTTGATACAGAACATCAAGTAGGGGTTAAGCAATAATGCCCACAGCACTTTTCTTTTTCTTTCTTTTCTTTTTTTTCTTTCTTTTTTTTTTTTTTTTTTTTGGTGGGAAAAGTGTTGATAAAAGCTGGTTGGTCTCATGAGACTAAATAAGATTAAAAGATTTGAATAATTGCTAGTTACTGTTCTACTGGCAAACAATATTATTACCTGAACTATCAACACCTCAGGATCTCTATGATTTAGTGACTTGAAATGGAATAGAGTTCAAGAGACAAGATGCAGCTCTAGAAGTAAACAGAACAAACCATAAATGACCTTGTAGTCCTTGATAAAGAGTTTAGACTTCATCTCCTCTGAGATAAAGAGTTGTGACAGAAACTGGTTAATTGTTCCCCAACTCTCTTTTCCTTCCTCCTAAGAGACTGCAACTGAACTACATATCTCAGCTTCCCTTTGGTTAGATGTGGTCATGTGGCTATTGTCTGGCCAATGGGCTGTGGGTGAAAGTTTTATAGTCCACTTCCAGGCCTGGGACATAAAAACCTCCCATTCTATCCTCCAGGTTCTTTTTCTCCCCATCCACTAGTTAGAAGTTAAGGACTACAGAAATCTAAAAGTTGGTAGAGTCAAAAGAAGAAAGGAGCATGGGTCCCTGGCTCACCACATTGAAAGTTGCCTATTTGAACATTCATATTACACTACTGCTTGAACAAGAAATAAATTCTATTCTATTAAGATACTGATATTTGAGAATTTATTCATTATAACAACTAGCATTAACTAATGCAGGAATTATATTAACTAATACAGGAATTATAACAGGACTTCAGTTAACATGATGAGTTCTTTTTATAGAAAAGCCACCCTGACACCACTTGGCAAAAATTAGATTCAAAGGTAAACAAGAATTTGAGTTGCTTACAAGGAATCTTGTCTGTTTAAAAATAAAAAAGAGCAAAGAGCAAGCATACTAATGATTATGTGGCTCAAAATGATTTCTATGGGTCATTTACTTTAGTCACCTGCCTATGGGCAGATGAATATCCATCAACCATCAAATCAAAGGGTGGTTTACATAATTTCAAAGAGCTCCAACAATTATATTACCTCCCATAGTAATTCAGAATTGTTCTTTGGCTCAAGATAGTTTTCTTCATGTATATAGTTTCACTACATTTGAAAAATATTCTCTGAACAACTGGTATGGAAATCTGCTAGTTTCTCCCCAAATCCATTCTTCCTTTCTTCTAAAGTATCATAGCTCTTAAAAGGCCCAAGACGAACCAGCTAGAAACTGTTTTGCAGCCTCTCTTGCAGCTAGGTATGACTATTTGACTAAGTTCTCTCTGGTAGAATGAAATGAAAGTCTTGAATATAACCAACTCCAGCCATAGAGGACATTTGTTCATGTAATTGACAGTGTAGTGCTCTTTCAGAATTCCTGGCAACCAGGTGCACTCAATAAATGTTAAATTACTCCCTACCCCATGTTATCTCTGTCATAAACTCAGAACAATATGCTTAATGTGATACTAGGGGTGCCTGCGTGGCTCAGTCAGTCAAGCATCTGACTCTTGATTTCAGCTCAGGTCATGATCTCAGGGTCGTGAGATTCGAGCCCCAAGTTGGGTATGGAGCCTGCTTAAGATTCTCTCTTCTTCTCCCTCTGCCCCTCCCCCCACTCGAGATCTCTCTCTCTCTCTCTCTCTCTTACACACACAAAAAAAGTTAAAAAATATGCTTAATATGATACTATTTTCTGAGTGGAAGGAAATGGAAGTAGAGGAACGAGAAATTAACCTTTCTGGTACATAGTACCATATTTTAAGATTCCCATTTGGTGCTCCATTTCTAGGCCCACAGTGTCTCTTTAAGCAAAAGTGAAACTTTTTAAAATATGTCTAAAGCAGCCATCATTTATCTCCTCTTTCTCACATTTATAAATGACATTCATCTTCAAAGTTTTATAAAACTAACCAGCATAATTTTTGTAATTAGAAAAAATACAGTAAGTACAAAGAATTGGAAAACGCAAAATTCTTATAATTTCATCCATAGTGGTAACTGTATCATTCTGGTTTTTAAATATATATATTTACATATATATAAATATTATATATATTATATAATATAAAAATATACATTAAATATATAAGTATATATACATACATAGTTAATATATTTAATTCCTTTTAATATTTAATATATACATTTAAATAAATATATTAACATACACTATATCTTGTTTTTACAAAAACAAGATCATAAATGCATGGAGTTAGGTAACTTGCTTTTTTTGCTTTTAGTCTTTTTTAAAAATAATACCTTTATTGAGATATAATTTACATAGCATACAATATAGTTTTAAAGTGTACAATATAGGGGTTTTTTAGTATATTTAGAGTTTGCAGCCATCTAATTGCAGAAAATTTTCACCACTCCAAAACAAAACTTAATATCCATTAGTAGTCCCTCCCAATTCCCTCCTTTGGCTAGGCCCTGGAAATCACTACTTTCTGTCTCTTTGTATTTGTCTGTTATGGACATTTCATATCAATGGAATAGTATAGTATATGGCCTTTTGTGGCTGTCTTCCTACACTTAACATGTCTCCAAGTTTTATCCATGTTGTAGCATGTAACGGTATCAGTACTTCATTCCATTTTTAGGCCAAATAATATTCTGTTGTATGGACATACCACATTTTATTTATCCTCTCATCAGTTGATGAACATTTAGATTGATAACTTGCTTTTTTGATTATCAAGTTTTTCTTAACATGGAATTAAGACCCTGTTTCATGCCTATGGAGTATTCCATTGAAGAAGAACCAAGGCATTGAATGAGATGCGCCATGTTTTTTAATCCAATTCCCTGTTTACAAACTATCTTGCAATAAACATCCCAATAGACAAACCTTAGCAATTCTGTCTCACTTTAATTTAGAGTTGGGCAACTTGAATGGGATTGACTTTTTCCTTAATGCCACTGTACTCTGGGAGGGAAGGTAAGTGCAAATATGGGGAGGAATAGGGCAATGGGTGAGAGAGCCAGGCTACTTTCTTATCCTCCATCAGGGTAAACAGTTTAGGAATATGCCCCTGAAAATGTATGTAATCCTACAAATAAAATTATTTGCCCGACCAAGGGCAGACATAGGTCCTAGACTGCCAGCGGTGGTTCTAGCCTCTTTCAGATCTCAAGCAGCCTGAGGCAGTACTCTCTCAGCCCCAAAAGGCTGAATATAAATTGTGCTTGTTGGCAACTTCTGCTGACGTGCTGCCTGACACATGGCTAAAAGCCTTTCCCAGAGCCGAAATAAATTCCAAGACAGCAATGACAGCTATAACAATGATGCCACATGTTAAAGTGTTTAAAAACCCTCATCAGGAGTAGTCATCCAACACAACACCCTTTACATAGATGGATCCTGTACACTGGAAGACAAGTGGGCGGACAGTGTGCTATGCTAAAAAAGGGGGAGAAGAAAGATTGTTCCGCAAAAGGTTATCAGATTGAGGGTTTTAGGCACTATTTAGACGAAGTGGCCCCTGTTCCACCCTTACCTCTCCAAACCCAAAGGGATCAAGTTCTTCTAAGGCATTTCAGTCATGAGCAGATGTCTACCGTGAATAAGAAAATAAGACAAAGGGGAATACAGCATCACTTGAAAGAGCATAATAAACACAAATTATGCTGCCTCCAATGGACCGTACGGCTTTCATTTGCAATCTGGCTTATTCCACGTGATTTGTTTCAAAAGGATTCACGTTTGTTCTGGGAGGGGAAGGTGGGAGGTGGTTAGGCTGACATTGTGTCTTGAGGATCAGCTTCTGTAGGGTGTCCACACAGGACATGTGCTCTAAGAGCATTTTGGGGGGTTAATGGTTTTGCTTAAAAGCAAAATCATGAAAGGGAAAAGTTTGCCAGTCTCTTTGAAGAGAGAAAACTTATCCCTTTTTAGCAAGAATTTGCCACAGACTAATTTTTTAACCAGTAAAACTATGTGTGTGCGTGTGTATGTGTGTGTGTGTTTTCAGAGAGTTGTTTTGCAAAAGGAACATGCCTTGAGATTTACAAGAAGAATTGGCAACATGAAGCGAACTGAGGGACCTTCTTGAGTCAAAAGAAAAAAAATCCCCGGTGGTTTCTGGCTCACAGATACTCTGCAAAATGTCCTGGGATGGGGACCATCTGGACAAAGATACTCCCACCCTACCAAACAAAATGCAAGTTAGAAAACAGGAAAAACACACCCCCACACACAGAGCAAGCCAAGAAGCCAAATGATTGAAGGGCAACAACTTTGCACAATGCAGAAGGAAGTGGAGATCCCCAGGCACCTTGGGAAGCAGAACTGCTCACAATCCTGGGGGAATGCCCCCCAGAACACCCCAGGAGAGGGAAAGAGTATAGGTTCTGATGAATGTGGGGCTCAAGAAGACTGCCTGGCAAAAAGGGATACAGGAAGATAGGAAATGGAGAAATTTGATTTTCATAACCATCTTCCATGCTGTCTCCAAGCACTCAAAACCTGGTCAAAATAAAGGCTACTTTCTGGATGGCTTTGAATGATAGAATGACCATTTCTTGGGGTTATTTAGTATGTTTAAACTGTTATGAGCTCTAAAAGGGTGCAAGACTTCCTCTGCTAAATCAGATGAACAGTCAAGTTATCAAACATATAAACAAGCATGCAAGATAGTCACAAATACACGAGGAACTTTCATTGGCATGATATACTATCTGCAAATCTAACGAAACCTTTTTAGTTTGCTAGTGTTTACTATAACACTTTTAAAATTCTTCTACTCGACTAGATTTTCCAAACTTATAGATTTGAAAAAAACTTTCATCATAGTTATTAGAGGTCAATGGGAATAACCCACATATGTGTGCTGTGGTATCACTGTTGTTTTCATGATGTCGGTTTTCCAAGTACAGTAAAGATGTCAGGCTCTCCATTCTTTACATAGGAAAATTACCAGTGATTTTATTTAGAGTGGAGTCTAAACACATAAAACATTGTTTTCCCATCAGAGTGGTGAGGGCATGCCTTCCTCTGCATCTCATAGCTCAACACCTCACTCTTCCCCCTCTTCCGATAAACCACTTCAACATCTAATTCTTTTGCCTGTATCTTTGAACTATGTAATCAGTCTTTTCTGCCCATCAGCAGCCCATCCTTCTCCATTTAAGAAAGCTGTTGGTTATGGACTTCTGCTTTCCAGAACAGCTATTCACAACTTGTGGTCTACCATTCTGTGCTGGTCCAAAAAGACTTGACAAGTGATCCAAAGTGTCCTCCCTACATAGAGGCGAAGTAAAGGCAAGTTGACTGCTGCCTGTCAAACAAAATAACCTCACAAAGACACACAGGGAATCACTGATCCAGGCCACAGGATAGTCTCCAGCTGTTATCAGAGTTTTAAAAAAGAAAATCAATCCATGTGGCCAGGGCAGAAATATTGTGGTGCTGGTTGCTAAGCATCCACTTTCTAGTCAGGAATTTTGCTTCACCATCCAGCTTCCATTACTTTGTGATTTTTTTCTAAAATGCTTTTGTTTGTGTATGTGTGTATCTCTCTCCATTTTCACCTCTGAAATCGGAGATAAAAAGATACAGGCACTTTAAAATTAATCTATTTAGAAAAAAGAAAATAAAGTGAAGAAAGATAGTCCTGTGGTAGTCTTCCTTCCTACTTTCCTCCCTTCCTTCCTCTTTTCCTTTTTGGCAATGGAATGCTTTTCCCCAGAAGAATATAAAATTAACCACACTATATACAAAGGTAAAAGCGGGGATGCTCTGGTCAGATGGGATAAAGGAGCCTGATCCTTGCTCCATCTCCCCCTTCCAGTACTGCTTTCCTCTGTCAGCCAGAGAGACCAATCCACTGCGTCCTACAGATCTACAAGAGGTCTGAAAACCATTGGTTTTGTAGAAAGACCATTGGGTGGGTGTCAGGAGACTCAAATTTTCATCTAGAAATGGATCTCAGGCCATTGTCATCCCATGTCAGGAACCAGAAGGACCAGGATTATCTAGGAGGTAAGAGACAGTCTCAGTGGTCACCCTGGTGGAAGAGAGTTGGCATAGCTCCCATGCTTCAACAAAAGTAGCTCTTCTTAGAGCTGGTTCCTATATTGGGGTTCCACTGGAGTTCTAGAATTTGTAAAACTACTTGAACAGGTGATATCTAAGGTCACTTCCAATCATGAAATCCTATACTAAGGTTCTAACTTAATTGTAGTCCATCTAACTTTTCTTTGGAGAAAATACTATCAAAAAGGCCCCCAAATATAGCCAATTTATTCATTTGCCAGCTGCTGAGCAAATATTAATAGTATTTTCCAGGGCTCCCTCCCTTGTTATGCTTAAATTCCCATAGTAAAGATAGCTGGCTACTTCTTTCAGAAAAGAAAGATAATCATGACAGTTCTGGAAGCAAGGTATTACTTAATTCAGTTCTCTTCCTTAAAAATGGCTTATTACAGCCATGGACGTAAGATGTAATCACTTTAAACCCAGTTAACTTTTTGAGTTTGACCCAATTCAACTCTTTCAGCTATAATGCTGTTCCCAAACATACACATTTTAGAAACTCATCTTCTTTGTAGTTACTCAAATTATACCAAGCATCAGGTTGTTTGTATAAAAATTACATATTGAAGAAATAATGGAACTATCATAACTTTTGCAAAAAAAGCAAAAATTAATCCCCAAATAAACCAACTTTACCTCTATTCTTAATTTTGCCTATTACCTTCCAGTTCCTATGTATACTTTACAAAGCTATTACCATGGTGTCCATACCAATTTGCAATATGATTTTCAATTATTTTGTAAAGAGTGTTAAGTTTCTACATTTTCTTTCTGGTTATGATTGGTAAAGACTATGGAATATTCCATTGTGTTGATGCATTATAGTTTGTTAACCATTCCCTGACTGTATTTCAGTCAGAGATCAAGCAGAATCATAATGCCAGAGGTTGTAGTTCTGCTTATGAAGACCTATCTCTGAACCACCGAAATACTTTGCTTGTCTCTGCTTGTCTCACATTATCACTGAGTCAAGGATTAGCGGGCCTCACTTAATGTTCTCAAGGCTAGAAAATATATATGGTAAATGGAGTGCAAAATGCATACCATAGAGGGACTTCTCAGCCTACCTTGGCCTCTAAATACAGAGAAAATTGGAAATGTGAACCTGCAAAGTTTCATCAGGTTTTGATCAAGGATCCCAGGTTGTAGACACTACTATAGCCAAGTCATTCTTGGTTACCTTTGATTCTGCCTTCCAGGAAAATCTAAGTCAGAAATTTCTGTAGGGGTAACTCAGTTGGTAAGTAATTTCTTCTTTTAGGAAGTATTTATGTGAAATATTATGTGAAATAAACTCACAAGCTTTGGAGCTGGAAATTTTTAAGGATGGATCCATGGGTGGTACCTAGGAAATATGTCCTCATCTAAACACACTTCTGTTTGGTGTTCTATGAGCATTTGGATATTGTGAACAAAGTTTTTGTCATCTGCTAAAACATCAGATGACACTGAGCCTTCAGAATGGATTGGCCTTGATTTCTTCTTCAACCAGAATGTGGTTTTCAGATGTAGTGGGTGATTATTTTGATTATGTTCCACATATGTTCAGAGGGTTCGTCAACAAGAGCCTAAAAATGTCACTTTTTAGAAAACTTCCTTTTTGTTCTTCTCTTACTATTAGTCCTTGTCATTCTTGCTCTAAAACATGCTAAAAAATTCCAACTTTCCAAAGCTGTTTGCACCTTTCTAATGCTCGTAGCAGGTACATGGGGCTGTATAAATACTAATGAGGAAATCGGTCTCTGAAAAGTGCTAAATAATCACATTGTTGGAGTTATAACAGCAATACAAAGCACTTTCATTTTCACAAGTACATTTTGAATGTAATAAAATAAAGAGTGTTAGTTAAACAGAGACATTTGCACCACGGGAGTTGCAGAACTATTCAAAGGTAACATTGATAGAGGTTAATATATGAAAGAGGCTGTTGGGAACAGATTATTATTATTTCAAGTGGAAATATAGTTACATCATTCAAAAGGAATAGGACTGCTATCTTATTATGACGGGTCCTCAAGTTTGTGATTTAAAAAAAAAAAATACAAATTTGCATGTGATTAGTATATCATTCAATAAAAGCTGAAATGCCTCCAGCATTTTCCCATCTTCTTTCTTTTTTCACTATACCCTTCCAAGTTCAGTATGTCAACTTGGGACAGACTACTAGCTTGGAATGAACTTTGATTCTCAGTAACCACAATCATGCAAAGAATAATGACCACTTTCCTCAGCCACCACCAGAGCTCAAGTGTCTAAGAGAATGGAATCCTAGCCTTTGTCTTCCCCTAGGAAACCCATTATTGGGACTTAGAAGATGGGAACTCCATTGCAATCAACAACACCAACCATCTGGAAGCATTTTGTGCCAAATATAAGTGTACTTTAGGCCTTCTTCCACACCCCTTCTTTTAAAATTTCGAAACTACACTTCGACAATCACTAATTTTTTTGAGAATTTTACTGACTCATCCAGTCATAACAAAAGATAAATGCACGGTCAAAGTAGTACTTACTTTTCCAGAATTGTCATAAATGCATTTAAAATTCTCTTTCTACTTTCCTTGCCTCCCAACCTCATACTTTATACAAGGAAAATTTAAAGATACATTGGATTCCTTTACATTGGATCTTTGGATTCCAAAGATGCCTTGGACCAGCATGATTTGGCCTTAATGAATAGTATTCCATCAAACATGTTTTTTAAAAACTTTCCTTGCCAAAATCATTATATAATAGAAAGGCAGGAAATATCTCTATTATTACCTCTATTCCTTCTTTTCAATCCTCACAACTCCTTAGTCAATCAACTACTTGTCAGAGTGTTCAAAGATCTGCCAAAATAATAATAATAATAATAATAATAATACCCCTCAAAAAATAGTTATAGTTCTGGGCCTCAGGGAGCTTACAAACATGTCTTATTATTCTAATTCATAGGGTGTTCACTGATTGGCAAGAATCCCTAATTCCCCATCAGTTTGTTTGTCCCCACTGTAAACATTTTAAGTTTCAGTAAACAAAAATCTCACTAGACCCTAGGAAAACAGCAGAGCATATTAATCTAAAACAGACATCAAATCAAATTGCACTTCTGCCACCCTCTAGCTTTTGATATGCAACAATTACTTCTCCAATCCTCAGTGTCATCATCTGTAAAATAGGATGACTGTGCTTATTGAGATTCTGGTAAAGATTTAATAAAATGTTTGTGAAGTAGCTATCTTAGGACTTGACACAAAATAAGCCAAAAAATAAGGCTGTTTTTTCATCAGCTTTGTATTTAATTTTATCTGCTCCATTTTGTTCAGTGATGGCCACTTACCCAAGACTAAATGAATACACCCTCTACACATGTCTCATGGGTGAAATCCATCTGTCCTATGTTATCCTCCTTCTGATGGTCTGTTAACTTCTAATATATTCTTAAATTACTGCTTGTTTGAACTTCTCACATGGATTATAAATGCTTTTAGGAAAAGGACCATATCATATCCTCTTCTGCTGGAGAATTATTGGAGGAGAAGATCACTTCTGGAACACTATTAGGTACAAAGTCCTCCACACATTGTCAATCACTCAGCAAGCTTTACTGAGAGCTTGTTGTCTACATATAAATATATCAAGATGGTTCATAGGCCTCCAAAAGTTTACCTTGGGTAAAGGTAACTTTTCACATTTTGGTCCTTATTTTGTAGAAGTCTCATGTTTAAAACAATGGGGCCACTCCTTTTGGTGTAGTTTTACACTGCCAGCAACTCTTCCTGTTTAAATGTAAACATCTCAATGTGAGCAGGAAGATCAAACTCTGCTAGAAAACATTCATGTACAATAAACACAGAGTAATAAAGATATCACAATTTAGATGCAAGTCTGCAGGGAGCCCAAGGATCTCACAGCCATATCATGCTATAATTTCAAAATACTTTTAATGAGCATCTGTAGGAATTGAGTTATAATGCTTTTTTTCAAAAGATTTGCAACATGACATGAATTCTCCATCGAAGTGAACCTCACGTTAGCATCCAATTTAAAGCGTTACAAAAATGACATTATTGCCCAACATCTGTTTTATCATCTGATGATTCTGTTGTAAGATTATAATGGTGAAGTTATTTCAGCAGAAGCCAGGAGAGACCCTTATGCTGCCATTATCCTTAGATTACTTTCCTATTACTCCCACATCAAGCTCATGGCTGGGAGCATTGACAATCATCTGGTCAGAGGAGATGGTAGGCTGTAACCTTAGCCCATTCTCAGATTCCATGCAGGGCCCCACCTTGTCTGCTCCAAAGAAATGATTGTCTATTTGTTAGGCAATATAGTTGTTGGTATGCTCTGAATGTTGCATCCCTCCTCCCCAGTTCTTACGTTGAAAGCCTAATACCCAACGTGATAGTATTAAGAGGTAGGGTCTTTGGGAGATGCCTAGGTCACTAGCACCTGAGGGTAGAGCTCTCATGAATGGAATTAGTGCCCTGTAAAAGAGACACCACAGAGATCCCTTGCCCCTTTCCACCACGTGAGGATGCCAAGAGAAGGTACAAGCTATGAACCAAGAAGAGGGTCCTCACCAGAAGACAACCATACTGGTGCTTGATATTAGACTTCTCAGCCTTTAGAACTGTGAGAAATAAATGCTTGTTGTTTATAAGCTACCCAGTCTGCTGTATTTTGTTGTAGCAGCCTGAATGGACTAAGACAGCTGTCAATTACCAAATATAATTTCTAGAAATTCAGAAAGAAAACATGTTCTGATTTCAATTCTATTTTAATAAATTATATTTCTTTCTTTGGCCCAAAGTGTCTTAAGTTGAAAGATCCACAATAAATGTGATGATCTGTCTAGTGGTAAGATATGTAGATATTCTTTCATGGATAGAGACTGTTAATAAAAGCCATCATGCTGTTCTTTGTAAAAGTGGTGGGGAGTGGGAGGGATGGGGTGACTGGGTGATAGATATTGGGGAGGGTATGTGCTATGGTGAGCGCTGTGAATTGTGTAAGACTGATGAATCACAGACCTGTACCTCTGAAGCAAATAATACATTATATGTTAAAAAAAAAAAAAAAAAAAGAAGAAAGGGAGGGAAGAAGGGGGGGGGGGGAATCGGAGGGGGAGACGAACCATGAGAGACTATGGACTCTAAGAGACAAACTGAGGGTTCTAGAGGGGAGGGGGGTGGGGGGATGGGTTAGCCTGGTGATGGGTATTAAAGAGGGCACGTATTGAATGGAGCACTGGGTGTTATATGCAAACAATGAATCATGGAACACTACATCAAAAACTAATGATGTAATGTATGGTGATTAACATAACATAATAAAATAAAAGTAACTACTATACATATGATTAGTAGAAAATTATTTTTGTGTATTTAAGCTATTTGAAATAATCCACTCAGACTAAATTTGTTATCAGAAGTCTCCACTACCATACCTCATATATAAATGGCATTCAATTACATGCCGGAAAAAATAAGTAACTTATATATTCATGGAACTTTTATTAAAGCCTTGAATTTTATATTCTTGACATTAGCAAACCAAACCTCACTAACTTTCATGGTGACACTAAATATTAAACACATATTCACTCATTCATATTTTTGGAAGACATGTTGTATGAGGAAAGGAGTAGATTCCATGAATTTCTTAGAAGATACAAGGCTAATGTATGAGCTTGGTTTTTCCAGAATGAACAAGAAGACAGGAGAAAATTTTAAGGTAATGTGAGCACATTGCCATCACTATTACTGGAGAGAATAGAGTCCCTCAAATAGAGGGGCTGGTTTTTCACCTCAGTTATAATTTTTATGTTGAATGTGTTCAGTTATCACATATAGGGAAAGCCTCTAGCACACTGCCTCAGACACAATAGAGACATACAGTAAATGCTACGTATCGTCTTCCATTCAAAATTAAAATAAGAATAGGAGCAGCAAAGCTCTCATGCTACAGATGTCCTGCATCTTGCCCCCATTTTTCTGGTTAAGTAGTGCAGAAGTCAGCTGCTGGAGAACAGAGACTGCCTCTTTTATTCACTGCTCCATCTCTAGGATCCAGAGTAGTGTCTGGCACATAACAGGCATTCAATAAATGATTGCTGGCCAACTAACCATCTCTTCCCCTCCTGCCCCCAGTCACCCCATCCTTGCCTCTCTTCCTCTAATATCACTGGATGCTAAACCCAGGAAGAAAGAGCAGGCAAGGAACAGAGAGGAAGGTGGGTCAGGGCTGGGTATCTAGATGAAGGAGGTCTCGAGGCTTGGGACTTTTAGCTCTAAGTCACCTATAAAAGCATCAAAGATTAATGGCACAAATGCACTATTCAGACCTGACTGTTCATTATGGTAAATAACGCTTTGTTTGAAATTTGTAAATAAAAAATATTTCTTTAAACTTCACCAAGGTTTCCATCTTAATCAATAAGACCTTTGGAATAATTCAGAATGGCAGGAGATTCAGATGGGGAAAACATTTTAAAATGTAAATCAATATAGGAATCCCATAAAAAGATTGAAAAGCAGTATCAGTGAAAAAAAATAAAAAAGAAAAAAAAGAACAACTAGGTTCTTACTTTATTTTCTGAAACAAAAATTGAACTAGGCATGGTGTATTGAATCACTTCGAAGGGTCATCAATCTCCAGATTAGAAAAACATCACATTCTGGGATGCCATGATATTGGTAGGTTTATAAATCAGCCTCGTTTTTATTTAATCATTTCAAAAAATATATATAAGATTTGAGCCTCTAGTCTTTGCAGAGGTAGGCTGATCCAGAAAAAACAAAAACAAAAAACAGTACATACACACATTGTTATTTACACATGCTTACATAGAGACATATATACACATATATTTATTAGGGAAAAAATGTGCCTACATTTTATCCACATTCTTTTTTTTTTTTAAGCCAATATTCAGAAAGATCCAACTTGAATTCTAGACTCTATTCAGCATGGTTTTACTGCCTATTATTTCCCATTTCAGCCCACTAGATATATTATGTTTTTCCCTACAAATAATATAGCACAAATACTCTGTCAGCAATGTGGGAATAATGCTAAATACAGCTAGAACTCTATTAAAACACACACACACACACACACGTGCACGCACCCTTGAGCTTAAGCTACATGGAGGCCAGAGATTATTTTCTTCATTGCTTGAATCAAGAAGAATTTAACTTATTTTATAATGTTATATTCTTATAGGAGACGTTTAGAATTTCCAGCCAAAAGAACGTTTATATTCTAACAGTTGTATTTGATTTTTTAAAAGTCAGCTTAATAAGCCAGCCACATTTCTGGAAACATTTAGGTCCTCTCAGCCTGGTATTGTGAGGAGGAGTAGGATGTTACATTGCGATAATGAATTATAGATATTCTCCACTGAATTGAAATTTCACTGCTATTAGTAAAATAGGATATAATTCTAAAGGAATGTTGGAATATTCTTGAACATATGGGGCAAATTATAAGTAAGATAAAATAAGTCAAATGGGAGATGTACTGTCATTATGTAGAAAGAATTGGCTGACTTCAAGAGGTGTGATTCTTGAAGTCAAAGGCCAAAGGTCACTTACCCCACATGTATGTACTCAGTAAATGTTGCCTTAAGTAATGAATAGATGTTAATTTAAATAATGAATCTCCACTTTACAGACTAACAAGTTGTGATGCAGAAAATTTAAATACCTTGTCCACATCACACTTTTAGAAGCTAGAGCTTGAAGCCCAGATCTGAGTCCCCAGCAGCAGCGCAGCTCCACACCATGCAGACAGCTCAGGTGTAGACACACCCAATCTTGCAAAGGGAAGAGAGGAAAGAGCTATAGGGAAGGAGACAAGGAAAGAGAATGGAAATATATGGGATTGTACAGTGGGGTGAATGGGAGCATGCAGAGTCCAAAATGACAAGTCCAAAGGATGGGAGCCAAACTCAAGTCCATCCCAAGCAGGAATGGGTTCCAGGCAAGAAAGAGAGGACTTCAAGACTTCTACAAGGTGGTAGTTCCTATTAGGGAGCAGGGTTATACACTAGAGATTAGATAGGTAGAAGCCAAGTCAAGAAGAGACTCCTGGCCTACTGGAGACAGGTCCAGAGTAAACCCCAGAACACTGAGTGCATTCACCTTCCACATGGAGGAAATGCAGCAGAGAGAACAGAGGCCAGGACTCTATTCAGAATATCAGTTGGGATTGCCTGACCCCATATGGATGGGAAGGGCTCATACTGAGGCCTTCAGTATGACCTAGACCAAGACTACAACAGCCTCCAGACACTTGGACAGCCTACCATTATTCCCAAACCCTACCTCTAATAGAAATGTGCCTACAGACACCATATCCATTCAGTGCCCACTGGTTCCATGGCTCTGGAAGGACTGAGCCTGCTGGGGTCAGCTTGGTGGGGCTGGGACAGGCAAAGACCACTCACCCAGAACTGCTTCCATAAAATACATGGCATCCAATGTCCCCATGTCACAAAAATAGACATAAATGTTGGCTTGGTAATTTCAAGGCTACATAATAATCAGCCAAAGGTAGAGATACTAAGATTACAGTAAAAATTTAGTCACATTATAGAAGCTAACTAAAAGAAGCAAAATGATGGACATGGTGCTATGGAAGATGGCATGAAGTGGAAAAACATGAAAAAAAAGTTTAAACTCAGTCTTGCTAGCGTGAAATATCAATATGCATTTTAACCAAAAATTGTAAGGGACTTTTAATAATACTACTATATGCAGAGATTGATTCTGGTACTCTCCTATTTGAAAATTAAGTGCATGTATTAGGAATACAACTTGACTGTAAGTATACAGAGCCTTAAAAGTTGTGTTTTTACCTAGTGATTCTACTTTTAAGTATCCCTCATGAAGAAATAATCTGGGATTCAGATACTCTTAAAACTACAAGTTTCATCACACTATTACTTATAATACTGAAGAAAGTTGGAATTGCCTACATATCCAAAAATAGGTGAATTACAGTACATATATTCCATAAAGCATTAAGTAATTATTAAGCGTGTTGATTTTGAAGAATTTTAAAACCATACTGTTTGTCAATACAGACCATAAAATTATTATACGGCACATGATCCCAATCATGTTTGTGTATGTGTACAAAGAAATGCGTCCCTATGCTTTTGGTCATATATATTTCATATACATATACATAGATATTTATATACATAGATATAAAACAGATATAGATGAAAAAATATATTTATATAAGACACAGCAAAACACTAAAAGGAAATTGAACAGAACTTCATCAAAACATAGCACTTTAAAAAAAAAGTTTTTATTTAAATTCCAGTTAGTTAACATACAGTTTAAGATTTGTTTCAGGTGTACAATATAGTGATTCAACACTTCCGTGCAACACTTGGTGCTCATCACAAGTGCCCTCCTTAGTCCCCATCACCTGTTTTACCTATCCCCCAACACACCTCCCCTCTGGTAACCACCAGTTTGTTCCCTATAGTTAAGAGTCTGTTTCTTGGTTTGCCTCTCTCTCTCTTTTTTTTTCCTTTGCTTATTTGTTTTAAAACATCGTACTTTGGGTGATGTTTATTTTGTTTACTTTGAACAAAGTTTCCTACAATGAGCCTTTTTATATATTGCTTTTCACAGTCATAAACATATAGTAAGTTGTTCCTTTATATTGGTCTGTTTCTCATTTTAGATGAAAGACATACCTTGGAGCCATGTAGCTTTGTACTAAAGTCCTATTTTGTCCCTTATACCAGCTCTATGATCTTGGGCAGATTATTGATCTTCTCTGAGATAAATTTGCCTCATAAGTAAAAGAGAGATAATATCACCTCAAAGAGTTTTGAAGATTAAATAAGAACAGAAAAATATAACATCTATCATGATACCTGAAAATGGTTTATAGATTCAATAAATGGCAGCTATTATAATATTATTCTCAGTAACCTTGCCCCCACAACTCTACCATTCTACCACATATACTTTTCAAAAGTATTCATCCAGGTTTATAATGATGTTCAGTGATACCTGGGTGGCTCAGTCAATTAAGCGCCTGTCTTGGGCTCAGATCATGGTCCCAGGGTCCTGAGATTGAGCCCCGCATCAGGTTCTCTGCTCAGCAGGGAGTCTGTTTCTCCCTCTCCCTCTGCCCCTCCCCCCTCCCACTCGTGCATGCTCTCTCTCTCTCTTTCTCTCTCAGATAAATAAAAATCTTTAAAAAAAATAATGATATTCAAGTAGCACCCTATCCCAGACAGTATATTACCTCCAGAGTTATAAGGGACCTGACTCTAGGGTGAGAAAAGAAAACTATTTAGAACATTCTATATACAACTAAGTCCCAGCAATTTCCCTGGCAATTCATTCCAGCCCCATGATTACCTTCTTCCATATCTGAGGAGGTTGTTTTTTTTTAAGATTTTATTTCTTTATGAGAGAGAGAGAGAAAGAGAAAGAGAAAGCACACAAGCAGTGGGGACAGAGGGAGAGCGAGAAACAGACTCTCCACTGAGCAGGGAGCCAGACATGGGGCTCTATCCTGGGATCCTGGGATCACAACCTGAGTGGAAGGCAGATGCTTAACCGACTAAGCCACCCAGGTGCCCCCAATATCTGAGGAGATTTAAGTTCACTGCTACAGCAATCCCCCCTTATCCACAAGGAATATGTTCCAAGACCCCCAGAGAATGCCTGAAACTGTGGATAGTACCAAATCTATATATACTATGTTTTTTTCCTATGTATCTACGTACCCATAGGTACACACACACCTATGACAGACTTTAATTTAAATTAGGCACAGTAAGAGATTAACAACAATAAATAATAAAATAGAATTATAAAAATATACTGTAATAAAAGTCATGTCATTATCGTTTCTCTCTTTCTCTCTTGAAATTTCTTACTGGGTCGCCTGGGTGGTTCAGTCGTTAAGCGCCTGCCTTCAGCTCAGGTCATGATCCCAGGGTCCTGGAATAGAGCCCCGCATCGGGATCCCTGCTCTGCAGGAAGCCTGTTTCTCCCTCTCCCACTCCCCCTGCTTGTGTTCCCTCTCTCTCTCTCTTGCTGTGTCTCTCTCCGTCAAATAAATAAATAAAATCTTAAAAAAAAAATTTCTTACTGAATTGTAGTCACCCTCCTCCTTGTAAGGATGGGATATCTATATGATGAGATGAATTGTGCTGAATGACAGACATTATGACCTAGCACTAGGCTGCTACCTACCTTCTGACAATACATCAGGAGGATCATCTGTCCTTGGACCACAGTTGAACACAGGTAACTGAAACTGAAGAAGGAGTGCGGGAATGACTGTACTTACAAATCTAACTCTTTTGTTGAATTGCATAATGTCCTATACTCCCATATTCTGTAAGATTACATTCATATGCCATAACTTGACCTCCATGCTAAAAATGTAATCTCCTTCATCTTTATTTTTTGGACATTTATTTGCTCTTTACGTATTTCTGGACATATGTTGAGTTAAACAATTTGATCAACACACAGAGTCCCAGTAATATATCCAACCTACTGGTTCACTGCAAAAAAGAAATGTGCATATAAAGACTAAAGACAATACAGTTGTAAATAAATATTCAGCAAAAAAAAAAACCCAAAAACCTCTGACACACACTGTTTCACCTGTTAGCTTAAGAGGTTTTGATATACAGAATTATTGTTTACTCTGGCACAAGATGGGGGGGTAGAGGAGGAATTGGAGGAGAAAAGGAAGAGAAACAAAGAGACACAGAGAGAGACAAAGAGGGAAAATTTAATGTATAATAAGATAAAAAGCTCTCATCAAAAAAGAAAAAATAATAAAATTTTTCAGGTGACAGAGCTCTTTAAATGCTGACAGAAAAACTTGGGAAAGTTGTGGAATCTTCTTATTTTGGAGAAGTGGGAGATAGTAGAAAATTTGGAGACAGATTTTCATCTGCCTAAGTTGGTGAAAGTGGCTGAACTGAAGTCCATTGATTCCAGAGATCATATTTATTTGATTATTCTACTTTAATCCTCTTCTTTGAAGATTGTGTGCAAAAAATAACCTACACAGTGGAGATATTTTTGGATTTCTGAGATGTTTCTACCTGAGGTCAATACGAGAGAAAGAAAAACATGCTATTCTACGCAACAAGTACCATTTGCAATACACTCTGATTCTCTCAACAAATATTTTTTTGAGCATCTACTCTGTCCCATGCTCTCTTTTATGGCTGGGAATATAGCAGTTAACAAGACCTGCAAGTCCTTGATATCAGGATGGAATATTTTAAATAGTCTTAAGGCCAGGATAACACAGTCACATTTGCCATATAGATTACCCCCAAATAAAGTGACTAGGAATTCTCAGTGTTTTATGTCCTGAAAATACATAAAGGGATGAATGGATGGATGATAGATCGATGGGATGGATACAATCAATCCTAATTATATGCAGCTTCTGTATTTCCAAATTTGCCTGCTCACTAAAATTTATTTGTTACCCCAAAATCAATACTTGAGGTACTTTCACAGTTATTCATGGACATGCTGAAAGCAGCAAAAATATTGAGTCACCCAACATATATGTCCCCAGCTGCAGTTGAAGAAGGCAGTGCTCTGCCTTCTTGTTTTAGTTCTTGTACTGTAGACAGATCGTTTTTGGATTCTACTTTGCAGCATATTTTTCACATTTTTGTGCTTTTCATTGAAGCCCCCAAGCATAGTGGTTAAGTGCCGTCTATCATTCCTAAGTGCAAGGTTGTGATGTGCCTTATGAAGAAAATACATGTATGAAAAAAGCTTCATCCAGGCATGAGTTATAGCGCTGCTGGCTGTGAGTTCAATGTCAGTGAATCAACAATACGTATTAAATGAGGTGTCTTTAAAAAGAAACACACACTGAAACAAGGTATGTAATAATGAGTTGGTGAACATGAAACCCAACCCTGCATTTCCTCTAGGAGCAATGGTTCAGCATTCACTAATTCAGTGTTCACAGCAGCTATACAGAACGTAACTACCATGTATGATGAGAATTGATCATAGATGATAGACAGATAGGTAGACAGACAGACAGATGGATGAGTGGCTTTTAGTAGCCTGGGAGAGATCATACACAATGAAATAAAGATACATGGTTTTTGTTCTGTGGTGAAATGTCTTTCTTCTGAAATAGAAGTTTGCCTTGAATTCTTCTGGGGCAATCAGCTCCAGTTAGGAGGCTGAGTGTCCTGAAGGAATATTCTAAAAAAGAAGGTCTAACCCCTAAATTTCTCCATGTGTGTCAGCTGTTGGCCTTTCATGCCTGCCCCATCAGAAAGGAATATTTTCCCAGGCATGTGTTTGATTTCAACGCTCAATTATTTTCTTCAACCTCACCCACATGCTAGTACATGTCCAATAAAGTGTTGAATTTTTTCTCTTTAACTATAAACAGTACAAATCCAACTCCCACATAAACAGTATCTGCTGCAAAATCTTGTAGCACCCACATATTTGTTTAATGAAACAAGGCCCAAATGGAAAAGTTACAATCTCATTTAAAGTTTAGATGCCTGGGGATAGTTTTGATAATGTTTAGAGGTAGATAATTGTGGGAAACAGAAGAAATGAAAGATAAATATTGGCAGTGGCTGAAAGAAAAGGAAAAGGCTGTATTCAGATTCGTGAACAACAGTAATAAGTGGCGTGATGGAAAAAAACAAGGGATTTCATGAGTATTTGATGTCTAGGTACGTATTTCCCTCAAGTGCCAGGAGCCTTCTGATTTCCACAAGGACAACTGCATATGAAAGGAATATAAAGTATTTATTATTGCAGAGTATTCAACAATAGCCTTGCATTTACAAAATTTAACTGGAAGTCCTACTAAGAATCTAAGGACTTCTAGGTAGATAAAGAACACTCTATGAAATCTCTATATTGGTAGCTAGATAATGCCACAAGGCAAAAACAAGAAAAGAAAGATGCTTTGGAAATGCTCATTCCCAGAGAAAGCAACACCACATTCTACAAACTTAAAGTCACTGAGAAGCCAACACTTGGTAAGTGGATGGAGTACAAGGACTAATCACAAGAATCTCCTTTTGGTTCGGTTTGGTTTTTTAAGACTTAAAAAAAATAGAAATTATGTAATTGGGCCTAAATGTTTATGTAGTTTAGAAGATGATTTATTGCAACATTTTGACTGGTGTTTACAAGAAACCTTTCAATTTACTTGCTTTCATTGAAGGATCCAAAAAAATTCAAAATTTTCTTGAAAGTGGAATAACTTCTTGGAAGCATCTTCTGACCAGATTTGGCTTTAGCTAAAATTACACACTTCTATTATTCTTGTTTTTGCATCTGGTGTATGTATATCTGATGGACACTGATGATTTTCCTCTCAGAAAAGGCCCTCTAAATATCCACTTGAATTTCAGTGCTCAGTGACAAGGAAGAACATCACAGGGGGAGCAGGGAGTTAGGGTCCCATAAGTGAGGCTGGAAAGGGCAAAGATCTAGGAGAAATAGATCAACAAAGACCACGGATATAAACAGTCAGTCTCAGGGACATCGGCCATGCTGCTTGGTTAAGTTGGCCAAACGACAGGCTCTGAACTGATCAAGCACTATCCCTGTTTCGTTCCTGACTGTGGCTATAACAACCTGCCCCCCACCCTAGTGATGTTATGGTGCTAACAAAACCAGTGTGCCCAAATCCTGTACAGGCCCTTACTTTACTCTGTTTCACAACCAAAGACCTCCTTACTCTCTTCAGTACATCACTATCCCCCTGTGCACACTCTACAGCTGAATTATAAGACATAGTGGCTCAGAGTATGAGTTGTGGAGTCAGACTTCTGTTCAGGTCCTGCCTTTACTACTTTATACCACTGTGGCCTTGGACAAGTTACTTTCTTCACCCACAAAGGATGATCTACAAACAGTTTTCTTTTTTTCCCCCCTTTTTTAGCTGATTAAAAGCTAATCATTGGGGCGCCTGGGTGGCTCAGTTGGTTAAGCAACTGCCTTCGGCTCAGGTCATGATCCTGGAGTCCCGGGATCGAGTCCCGCATCGGGCTCCCTGCTTCGCAGGGAGTCTGCTTCTCCCTCTGACCCTCCCCCTCTCATGCTCTCTCTCTCTCTCTCTCATTCTCGCTCTCAAATAAATAAATAAAATCTTTAAAAAAAAAAAAAGCTAATCATTATTTGTAACTTTACTTATATCTGGAGAACCTCTACATTTAGGAATCTTTTTTTTTTTTTTTAAAGATTTTATTTATTTGACAGAGAGAGACACAGCGAGAGAGGGAACACAAGCAGGGGAGTGGGAGAGGAAGAAGCAGGCTTCCCGCCGAGCAGGGAGCCCGATGCGGGGCTCGGTCCCAGGACCCTGGGATCATGACCTGAGCCGAAGGCAGTCGCTTAACCGACTGAGCCACCCAGGCGCCCCAGGAATCTTGATACAAGGCAGAGACGGCTTCCCAGTATGGAAACTGGAAAGGTGGGACGGACATTCATCATGCCAGGCTACCTTGCAGCTAGGGCGCAGTCACATGATTAAACCTAGCTAATCAGACTCACCCCCTCAGAACTTTGACTCAAAGAAGCAGGGCTGGTAGAGAATCATTCCAGGACTAGGTGGCACAAATCTGACAGGAAGGCCCACTTTTTCAGGCAGCAGAGACAAAAGGGTCAATGGGTACATTAGAGTTGTCAACAACAGCAGCGCAAGTTGAGACATCTGGAGTTTAGTGGTGTTAGTTCTGAGACATAATTTTGGCTGAGGTGAAAAGTAGTTGCTTAACAGAAATATATTAAGACTAGAAGGAAAACAGCAACAGAGCAAGAAAAACAGAACTGATCAAATCAGTCCTCTATTTTAAAACCTTTAAAAGCTTTCTATCCTATAGAATAATAGGCAATTAGCTTGACCATAAATCTCCTCAGAATTTGGTCAACTGAAACTTTCTAAACTGAAATCCTGGGGCTAGATCCATACAACTTAGTCTCAAACCACAACAGACTCCTCTCCAGGTTGCAAATATTATCATTCACATTCATGCCTTTACTACCTACTCCCACTCACCCTTAAGGGCCCTTCTCAAAAATACCTTCCCTGGTGCAGCCTTCTCTAACTCCTTTACCAAGGTAGAATCAATTGCTCCCTTCCTTGATATTCCCCTAGTCCTCTGTTAAGTGCCTAATGTAAGTATTTACCACAGGAAATTGTGATTTGCACGCCTGCCCCAGAGTACATTAGTTTTTAAATTTTCTTATTCCTAGAATCTAGCACATTGCCAGTCAGTTGATGGGTATTCAACAAATAAGTAAGTGTAAATATGAAGTGCAAGAATCTAGTTTGAAAAGAAACCAACAAAAAAAAAATCTAATAATTAAGGCTTAGTTTGGTCCTCGTCAGGAAATACATTTGTGTCTAGAGGGTCTATAAAGGAACAGCAAAAAAGTGTGATTTTTTTTTTTTTTTTTACACACAATTTGCTGATGGGGGAACCACATAAATTCAGGCACCTAACTGGAAGCAGAATTAAGTGAACAGATCCTTACATTCCAATAAACGTTTTTCTCCAACAAACACACGATCAGTGCTCCTCAGGCCACAAAGAAGTATGTTAAGACAGGAGGCAAGAGTAAGTGAAATTTAAGATAAGCTTACTTGTTTTACTCTTCTACTTTAGTTTGGAAGCATAAGAATTTTTGTGGAGGAGTTCTAAAGATACTTTGTAATACATAACGCAAATAAGGATATACGGCACTTGAAAAAGGAAGACCCTATATGCATGGATGAAACCAACGTCCTGTGTAAGAAGTCTTGTCCAATGCCCTGTCTTCATCAAGTCTTCAAATCTGTAGACTTCTCCATTTCTCTCTACTCATTAAGCCCTCATGTCCTCAAATCCTTCCTTATCAGATCAAAATCATTGCTCTATCACTAAAATTACTCCTGGGCAAATATGTACAAACCCCCTGCCCCTTCTATAACCCCTGCCTAGCAAAATCCCAACCCTGTTAACTATGGAATTTTGGCAGGGCTCATTCTTGATCTACCTACCCCTTCCCACCTTCTCAGAGAGGCTGCCCCATCATTAATTCCTCTCTCCTGCATCCTCAAACACCTCCTCTTTCTTTTTCATTCCTGTCAGTACTCAAACATACTCTAATATCCCCCATCTTTTAAAAAAGTCCTCCCTTGACCTGCAATCCTCACTAGAGACCATCTTCTCTCTGCTTCCCTTCATAGCCAATCTTTCCCTAAAAGGTTTTCTACGTATTCATATCCACTACCTCACTGCCCATTTACCATAACCTAAATCCTGCCTCTATTTCTAAGGTTATTCCTACTAAAGCCACCAACGACCTCAAAATCATTAAGTTCTCATCTTACTAAACTACCAACCACATCCAACCAAACTGACCTCTCTCTTCTTATTTAAATCCTCTCTTCAAGCCCTCCTATGACACCATATTCTCCTGAATGTCTTCTTAATTCTACTTGTACCTTATTAGGCTCATTAAACAATAGAACCTCTTCTATGTGGCCTTTAGATTTTAGAGGTTCAGGGCTCAGTTCTGGGGCTTCTTCCTTTCTCTATTTACTATATGATATTTATTAGTAATATACACTCATACACTTATACACTTATATAGATGTTTTAAGTGGCATCTACGTATACTGATCAATTTTCAACTTATATCTCTAAACAGAGACCCTTTTAACTAACTAAATCTTTAACATTACTACTGTAATGTCTCAAATACATTTCAACCATAATATATTAAATTTTGATTTCCCCCTCAGTTGTTCTAACTCCAGCCTTCCTTATTTCAGCAAATGGCATCTTTTCCACCCTCCTAATTGCACTAGCCAAAAATCTGGGAGTCACACTTGTCACTTCCTTCTTTCTCATCCCCTCCTCCAAGGCATTTCCAAGTCCTGTCTACCTTACTGACAAAATATACCTGAATCAACTAACTCCTGTCCATCTTCATGCTATCCCTGGAATCCAAGCTGCTATGATCTTGTCTTGGGCTAAAGCAGTAATACTACATTACCCATTCTTGTCTCCTCCAGTTGATTTTCCACACAGTAGCCAAAGTGGTCTTGGCTACTTAAATCCAATTGTGTAGTTCCCTTGCTTAAAAGCTTGCAATGGCCTGTCATTTTTGTTAAGATAAAATCCAAAGTCCTTAAAACAGACCACACACCTTGCATGATCTGGCCCCTTCCCATAGCTCTAACCTTATCCCATCACCCTCACTCCCACACACACACCACACTCCAGCCACACTGGTCACCTTTTCCTTCCTCAAATGCTCCCAGTTCTTCTCCTCCCCAGGGCCTTCATACTTGTGCTTCTATCTGCCTGGAACAATCTTCTCTCCAAGTCATTCCTCAGCTAATTGCTACTCATCCTTCAAATCATCTTTGTGTCATTCTCAGAAAGGTTTTTCCTGACTTCCCAAACTAACATCAATTATAATCTTTGAAGATTGTACTTCCCAATTTTCCACTGCAGTTCTTACATCAATTTGAAATTACATAATTTTACATAGTCTGTTTCTCAAGTAGATCATAAGTTCTACAAGCACAGAACTGTGTCCATTTTGTCCACTGCTATGTTCTCAGTGCTGATAAACATTTGTCAATGGATGGGAAATGAGCATTTTTTTAAAGCTGTGTTTGGCTGTCCTCATCTGATTTAGGAGGGTAGGAAATTGCTGATGTCCAAAGAAGACAAAATTGACTACACACCATTGAGACACAGAAGGACAACACACAGAGCAGGGGACATGGCCAAGATACTATGGAATAAAACCCCAGCTCTGTTCTCTGAATGACTGGCATAGAGAGAAGGGGTCAGAATGGAGATTAGAGCTGATTAAAGTTACACATTCTATTAGATGGAGTTGCAACTATTCATTTTAATTTCTGCTCTCATGCCTCTCTTCCTATTGTTCATGAACTTAAAGATTCTATTAAACCACCAGACTGAAAGCTTTAAGTGCATTTATAAAAGTATGTACTTTCGTACATTTGGCATAAAAGTATTAGGTTTACTGCCTCATTTCACTGAGCTATACACTGGTTCCTCTGTCCAAGAGTGCAAACAAGAACATTTTGCTTTTGATTTTATGACTCATCTTGTTACAGACATAAAATAATGAGGCTGAAAGAGATGCTAGATGGATGGGGAAAAGAAAAAGTCTAGAGCTGTGAATAATATTCTTGTAGACTCTCCAGTAAAATGAAATAATAAACAAATTTCATACCACTCTTGGGCCAGTCCAGATCTAGCGATTAAAATGTTATATTCCAGAAATCCTATCAATGATCATGGGAATTACATGAACCAGTAATCAAAAGAGTCTTCAACCCACCATTGCTTCCCCCCAAAGAATAAAGGTCAGGACCTAAAAATCATAACAAGTTTGTTTCACTTCCAGATACTTTCTCATTCCGAAGCTGAAAAACTTTAGCCTGTTGGGTATTTCCTAAGCATAATTTTCTTCTGTTCTGCAGAATACTCAAACCAAATAAATTAAGAATGAAGTGGATATTAATTCCTTTGCTACGCTGGTGACTAAATCTAATTTTATATTATAGTC
This sequence comes from Mirounga leonina, assembly GCF_011800145.1. Classification (NCBI taxonomy): domain Eukaryota; kingdom Metazoa; phylum Chordata; class Mammalia; order Carnivora; family Phocidae; genus Mirounga; species Mirounga leonina. Next base: position 80,630,736 of record NW_023270377.1, on the reverse strand, counting down.
TTCAAAATATACCTTAAATACACTGTCTTTCCTGCTAAATGGGAAGTCAGATACCATTCCATTCAAGCACCTAGCTTAGCAGGTTTTGGCTTTTTTCTAAAGGGTAATAAAACTTATATCAATCAGCATATTCAATATAAGATTTGATAATGAGGGTTGTTAAGCAAGAAAAATTGAGCTTCAATCTTCGGTACTCTTAAACCTTTCTGGACCTTTAATGATTTGAGGTTTTGCTTTGCCTTCGGTCATTTTTGAATGTTAACCATAGTCATAAAGTATAGTGAGAAGATAGCAGGTACAGGAGATTAAACATATTTTCCACTAATCTCAAATCATGATCTGAAAGATGGTTTCTTGAACAAAGCACCAATAGGTAATTCATTGGCATTTTTTTCCTCCTAAAGATAGATTATACGAAAATTGCAATCAACTAGAAGTTCTGCTAAATTAAGGCTTTTGTATAAAGCTTTAAGAACAAACAAAATGTTCCTAGGTGAAATCCTATAGAGCTAGGGAACTTCTAATACAGTAATCTTTTGCTGCATTAAAACCAGTCCAAGAGCTCACCAGCAGTTTCTTCCCCTGGAATTCAATAACAGAGATGCAGTTGTTAGAAAGAGGAGTGGGCTTCAGATTCAGAAAGCAACTGAACATATTTGCTCAGACCACTATGATCTTTGCTTCCTGAATCAAGGTGTCTCCATGAAGTATTATACTGTAAGCATTTTAATATTGTCATAAATTGATATGCAGCTTGAGAAACCACACATTTTCACAATTAAACCCAAATAAACCAGGACATTACACTTCAACCGTTGTACATTTTTCCTTTGTACCCTATCTACTTTCCCAGCTTAGGCCACAAAAACCTGATCTGAAAGGCTTATTTTCATCCTCAGAGCTGAGCGCATGAGAATGAGCAATTTTTAAAATCAGCAGAAGTAATGCAAAAAAATAAAAATAAATTAAAAAGGAGACAGGCTATGGAAAGTAAAGTAAGCAATAGGGAAAATCATGACCATTTGAACTGGGCTTACTCTTAGGCCCAAATAACCTACTCCTACACTCTGACAGACACAGACCAGCTATCCGAGAGCACGGTCGGGGAGGACTCTGCTTTCCAAAGGTCTTTGTGAAATGGAATCTGCACTGTCTCACTGGTGACATCGTTCAACTTTTCACCTTTGAAGACCCGAGGAAGCTAATGCCAAAGAGCCTCCGTGTGCTCTCTCCTCACCCGGCAGGCCCTGCAGCATTCTGGATCAGCTTACAAGAGGCTCCTGGGAAGCTGAGTTCCAGCCATTCTCTCCATTACTCTTGGCATATGTCTGGGCTGTCAGGGAGTCGAGGCCAACAGAAGCAAAATCGTGATTCCTAAAAGAACTGCTCCATCTTGACCAGCACCCAGGACCCAGTCAGAATCAGAACTGGCCTCTCATTTAAACATGATGAAATCACAGTCTAGAAGGGATGTGTTACTTAACCAATGTCATACCACCAAGGAGGGCTTATACTAGGAGATGAAACGACAGTTTGACCCCGACCATCTCTTTTTCCTTTCCTCCTCTACTGCCATCCCTCAACCAAACCGGCCAGCTAGAAGAAAGGCTGGCTCATGCAGCCCTATATTTTGCTAGCTTATTTGTCTAAAACTTGTGTTAACGTGACATGAGTTGAGAAGCAGAATAGCCACGGAGGAAAGGCAGCAGTCTGCAACATGATACAATTTTACAGAAGTCACTTCTCCTTGTAAGATGGTCCAGCCACCAGCTCTCTGTTTCTCCATGTTTCCCAACCATTTTGGCAGAGTGTCATCTCTCTAGCCTCTAGAGTTACATATGGTGTAAGATCTCACTGTGTAAACTGACAGCAGAACCACTCCAAGTTCTCCCCCATAGAAAGGGACTGGTAGGATCCCCCGTGTCAGAAAAACAGAAAGAATTTGTATTGCAAATAGCAAAGTTTTCACCAGGAACAAAAGGTTCCTCTTTCTAAGTAAGGGTCCCTAATCATTTTGTGCATAAACCCCTTTGCAGTCAGGTAACATCTATAATGCTTTCTCACAATAATGTTTCTTAAGGCATAAAAAAATCCTAAAAAGAATACAAAGGAAACCAGTTATATTTAAATACCAGTATCAAAATGTTAAAAAAACTAATTACTGATATAACAATATACTCTATATTAATGTATGAAATACAAGGTCTATTTATGGATCTAATTATATTTTCAAAGTAGTGTTGAATGTAAACAATATCTTAGGATATAGGAAACAAACGTAATGTGATACAAAAATATCTGTAGTTTCTATTAATAACTAAGTCACAGGTAACTTAAATACCATTGTAAGTAGGTGCCTATATTCATAATGAAAGAAAATGCTAGATTTCATTAGAAATTAGGGAAAAATCAAGGTGTTCTTTCTTTTCAATCCAAGTCCACAGAATGTCTGAATTCTATCCATGGACCCCAGGTGAAGAATCCTTGCTCTGAAGAATCATTATGACTTACTGATGGCCATTTGCACTGCCTAATGAGTACATATCATGTACACTTGAGCGTACTCAGTTTAACATTTCTTAATGTCATTACCTTTAAATTGAAGGTTATCCAGGAGCCAGTAGGAATTAGATTACTCTGCCATCACTTTCACTAGACCAAGAGCCAATATATTCTCATTAGCTCAATTAGCTCAGAAGCATTATTTCCCAGAGTGAGATCATTGCACCAGCAAATATTGATTATTCACATGGATTATAGCAGGTCTTAGGTGAAAGTCTGTCTCTGGGGTTGTATACACAGGCCAACATCTCAGCTGAGAATGTCATGGTGAAGCACTGATTAAATGAGTTTAGGGGTCTCCATTTATCATAGGGAAGTAAAGAAAGATCCCCTACACAGGAAGTGGGGACCAGCTGTTGCCTACCTCCATGTTATGGAGTTAGACAAAACCACAATGCTGAGAAATTCAACTTGGCTCATGAAATTCACATTGCTTTCTTTGTGTTTTCTAATTCTTTATGTTTACTAATACTCTTATTCTATTCTGCTATTCTTGTCTCTACGTTTCAGTAGATAATAAATGCATTCTTCACTAAACACTATCTCTAAATCATTCTCTCTTTTTACCTCTGCATGTTAGTATTTGCTACACAACTAAATTATAAGTCATGTATAAGGCAGAATACACACTTACTTGCCAAAGCACTGAGCACAGCTCAGCTCTGGGCACATTATAGAAATTTTTATAAATGCTTGCCTATTGACTAGAGGAAACGGGAAATATTGAAAAAGACAGGAGCAAATATATTAACTTCTTTGCTGACCACTCTTTGTTTTCACGGGTGTTTTGTTTCTAAAAAAAAGTAAGTAAATACATCAGACAAGTCAGAGGGAATTGATGCATTGGGATTGTTTAGATAATAGTTGCCAAGGACAGATAATGTTCTCTTTGGGGAAGCCATAGGAGTAAAATGTTATTTATAATCCATGTATGTGTTGGTTCTTGGTGACAGCAGCATCACCCAAGCCTAGTGTTCATTCATTCATTCATTCATTCATTCAACAAACATGTAATGAGGGCTCACTGGGTATGAAAGAGAAAGAAAACTTACTTCAGGGCTTTAGGAAATCAAAGCTTGAAAAGCTAACAATAATCCCATCTTATTCCCTCCATTCCTTCCTTTGCTGCTACCCAAATTAGACATGGAATCAATGAAACTTCTTCTTGTCACTGGCTCCCATCTCAGTTGTGTGTTATTTGTGTAACAACTTTCTTCTCTAAATCATGTTGCTGCCAAATGAATCTTAATAATTATAACAGTATTTATTTTATTTTTATTTTTATTTTTTAAAGATTTTATTTATTTATTTATTTGACAGAGAGAGACACAGCGAGAGAGGGAACACAAGCAGGGGGAGTGGGAGAGGGAGAAGCAGGCCTCCTGCGGAGCAGGGAGCCCAATGTGGGGCTCGATCCCAGGACCCTGGGATCACGACCTGAGCCGAAGGCAGACACTTAACCGACTGAGCCACCCAGGCGCCCCTAATTATAACAGTATTTAATAATAAATAGATAATAACTCAAATGTTCACAATAAGCAAATGGTTGAGGAAAAAAGTATTCCTACAAAATACGGTACGACTAAAAAAAAAAAAAAAACTATGTTCATGAAGAGTTTTTAACCATAGGGGCATTAGTGTTGTTATGTGAAGTACAAAAACTGAAAATAAATTGCATACACATTGTTATCTCAACCATATAAACACACACAAAGAAATAGAACTGGACAGAAACAGCAAAATATTAACCATGAGTATGACTCTTAGTGACTGACCATAGACATTTTTTATTTTATTTTATTTTATTTTAAAGATTTTATTTATTCATTTGAGACACAGAGATAGAGAGAGAGCATGAGCAGGGAGAGAGGCAGAGGGAGAGGGAGAAGCAGGCTCCCCGCTGAGCCAGGAGCCCAATGTGGGGCTTGATCCCAGGACCCTGGGATCATGACCTGAGTCGAAGGCAGACGCTTAACCACCCAGGCGCCCCAAAGACATTTTTTAAATGTAGAAACTTACAAAGAATAATGAGAATGTACAACTTTTATACATCTTTAGGTCCACTATTTCCTTTTATTGACCAAAAAAGAATTCCCAAACTACGAATCTGATTTTGCGAATCATAACCCTGGCTCATCATCCTTCAGTGCCTTACTATGACTTAGTGAACAGAGGTCAATTCTCTTGGACTAGACTAGCCTTCAAAGGCCTCTACACACTGGAGGCCCCTCCTTTGCAGCAGTTTCTCCCACTGCTTCCTTCCAGATGATACTTCATGGTATATCACCCCCAGGCTCTCTAGTCTCTGAACTTTTGCTCAGATTGTTGCTTCTTTTCAGAGCTGGATTAGGGAGAGGGCCAGATGGCAACTACTCCAGCAGTGTTTAAGAATGTAGTGAAATGGAGCAAACTGTGTTTACTAGGACTCCATTCAGAAACAGCACTGTAGGTGTTAGGAAGGAATAATTTAATAAAGCCACTTGGGCTTGGGGAGGATTGGCAGGGGTAACTGTGAATAACCACAGATGGCAGGTGGCTAGACTGCCTTCCAGGGGGAGTGGATCCAGGTAACCATAGGGTTTTTACTCTGCTAAACAAATAAGGTACAAGCTGGGGACCAGAGCTAAATGACTTGGGGCAGTATAGAAGAGGCTTCTGTCGGTCTTACCTTCTCCACTACACAATGTTGAACAGATATTTTTAAACCACCAGTTAGAAGGACTACCAAGCCATAAGCCCGGTCATGGGGCTTACACCTTTGTCCAGCTTCTCCTGTAAGGCTCTCAGCTCCTTCCTGCTCTATCATCACCTCCTTACCTCTCCCACCCAACACCATCTAAACACGGCCATTTTCTGAATTCTTTTTGCTCTTGGTTGATATGGCACTTCTCATTCCATTTTGTTTTAAGACTATTTGAGGATGTTCCTTACCTCCTTCATTAGATTAAAAACTTCTTATTTATTTTTAATTGCACCTAGCAGACTACTCAACACATATTAAATAAATGAATGACTGAATAAACTATCAGGATGCTAAGCCTAGAAGACAGAGATTCATTAAGAATAAGAAGAGGTCCTACAGATATATTACAAAAGGTGATTCATTTGGACCACTTTGACTTAAGAGGTGTGAAAAAAGTCAGAGTTGCTTAAGATTCTAACTCGGTGTGGCCATAAGCTAGAGAAATAAACTCTAGCATCCAGGGCCCATCTCAGAGTGTATTTCAGTGTCGCTGTCTGACAGCTGACTATAAACCGTCCTATATCTTTCATGAGAAAATGCCATTGAAATGTGAATAATCTGAAGCTCCACTGGAATCCCCTAAGTAATTTCACCTAGATGAGCGGCTCTCCAGCCTGATGTCACATTGAGTTCTTTGGGTGGAGGTGGGAGCTGAACAGACGCTCAGAACAGCGAGCTATAAATAGAAGACTGCCTCACACATTCTAATAACAATAACCACCACTGAACTATTTAGCCATTGCTTGCTATATTTCACACTCCTCATATTTCCCGACTCCCTCTGCCATGAATCACAACTGTGTTGCTGGCTTAATCTATTCTTCCAGAATTAACTTCCAAACTCAGCAGAAAATCGCAAGTCCCAAAGTAAGTGGTCCCTCACACAGGTAAATTGGATCATCTCCCTTTTCATTCCTCTGGCATCGCATCTCCCCTGGGAAGCTGTTCCCAAACACATGGCTAGCCAGCTCCTATCACAATCTTTCCACAATAGCTCCAGTGCTCTCTCAAGCCCTGGCTGCCAAGACCCAATTTTATCACTTCCTATAGCTTGTTTGGTAGGAACTTTATTTGTATGGGCTCTGGCTATCTAGTTAGGCTGGGATTTTCTTAAGATCCTGGTCAGATCTTCCCTTTTCCTCTCCATCCAGAGCTCTGCAAGTAATAACTGCTTAAAAGATTTAAATACTAATTTATAGTGTCATTTGTTTTCAATCTTGTGAGACTCCCATTAAAAATTCTATATTGAAAGCAATTCAGAAACAAAGAAAAAAGTACAGTCCGAAGAAGATGTTTGGTATACATTAGGTTACATGCTGCCTATTAACTACAACTTATACATCTTAAGCCCATTTTGTCCATGTCTAATTGACCATTCTAACTTTCATCATGCTGGTGAAAAATATCTAAATGGACCCTCTTAGAGGGGCCCGATGAAGTCAGTATTTTCAGGTCTGCTAAAGTGAATATTCTTCTAGATAAAAATCTTCCTTCACTAAGCACCAGAAGTTAGCCTTTTATGAACCTAATTAGGTATTGAGATTTATAGGAGCTCTGAAGAAATTTACAGTTCTCATGTATCTTCCCTACCACAAAAAGCTGCCATGGAACTAGAAGCTGCTCTATCCACATGTATTCCTTTTGAATAGAGGCAGTGGGTTTCCCAGAAGCCCCTGCATTGGGTGTTTGAATGTCCCCTACAATATCCAGAACCACTGCAATAAAGGGAAACAGGTTGCGTCTTGACTCCTTTCATCCTCTTCAGGATATTTTCAGTTAAAGAAAATAATTAATTGAGATATAGTAAAACAGACACTCAAATTCCTACATTTAAAATTTACATTTTGATATTTTATCTTTTTTATTATAAAAGAAATGAAATATTACAGATAAAGTTGAAGTCCCTTCCCATTGTCAGTCTATACCTCCTTCCCCAAAGAATTTAGTGTGATAAATTCATAAATATATAGAAGTTTTTTAAACTTCTACATAATTAGTTTGAATAATATGGATTTGTTAATCTTCAACTGTTTTTGACCCAGAGAATGCAATTTCACATCGTTTTGTGAGTGTGGCTTTTAAAATGTACATAAATGATACTGTACCATATAACTCTGTAATTTGCTGTTTTCACTCAATAGTATGTTTTAAATGTCTCTATCTACATTTGGAGAGTTAGTGCATTCACTTTAACAGTTATATGGGATCCTGCTATATATTGGTGCTGCTTTGTACTGTTTGCCATTACAAAAAAGAAAAAGGCTAACAATGGGCATCTGTGCTCGTTCCATCCTTGAATACAACAGTGACAGATTCTCAAGAATATATAATAAAGGGGTGCCTGGGTGGCTCAGTTGGTTAAGCGACTGCCTTCGGCTCAGGTCATGATCCTGGAGTCCCGGGATCGAGTCCCTCATCGGGCTCCCTGCTCTGCAGGGAGTCTGCTCCTCCCTCTGACCCTCCCCCCTCTCATGTGCTCTCTGTCTCTCTCATTCTCTCTGTCTCAAATAAATAAATAAAATCTTTAAAAATAAAATAAAATAAAATAAAAAAAAGAATATATAATAAAAAGTAGAACTGCTCGATTACAAAATGCATTTTCAATTAAACAAGAGAGTGTCAATTTGCTGTCCCCAGTGATTATACTGCTCAAACTTCCACCAGCAATAAATGAGAATTCTTACTTTCACACACTCTCACCAAACTTGATACTATCAGATTTTTTTAATCGTTGCCAATGTGAGGGATAAGAAGTCATTTCTATCTGGGACTTTCTTTTTTTTTTTTTATTACTAGTGGGATTATAATAGCTCTAATTTTCAGCTAGTACTTCTTACCTTAAACTAAAACCTACAACTTACACCATTTCCTATGTCAGTAATTCTCAACCTTTTGTTCTTAGAACCCCTTTATGATCTTTAAAAATTATCGGGTACTCCAAAGAGCTTTTGTGCATGTGAGTTCTATCTATTAATATTTACTATATTTTTATGGCAAATTATTTAAATATTTAGTAATAAATATAAAAATTATAAACCAATTATATATTAACATAAATAAAATATTTTACTAAAAATAACCATATTTTCCAAAACAAAATATTAAGTGAGCAGAGTGACATTATTTTGCATCTTGGAAAATAACTTTAATGTTTCTGACTTAATAGAAGACAGCTGGATTCTCATACCTGCTTCTGTACTCAATCTGTTGTGATATGGTGATTGGAGTATATAAAGAAAATCCAGCCTTACACAGTAGTTGGAAAAGGAAAAAGAATTTTGATAGCTTTTTCAGATAACTGGAAATTCTTTGATACTACCCAAAACTCAATTCATCATAGTGTCTTACAGGTTAGCTGCAATATGGACTCTGAAACCATATCAATGACCATTTTGTCTTCTGTTGCATTAAAATCTATCTTTGATCTATCTTACACGTTAAATGGATCTTGGATCCATGAAGGATTTTGTGACAGCATGCATTGGTCATCTAGAAAATACTAATTCACTGGGTTATCAGATCTTCTACATGTTGACACATTTCATTATATAATATCAAAAAGTCATACTAGTGATATTGCTGTTAATCTCATCAGAGAAGTCTTTAAGGATTAGGAAGCTGTCAAGTTCCTGATGGGAGATAGAGGTTTTCCAAAATTCTAATTTCCACTTGAAAGCTTGAATTTTTATCATTGGCAACACATGCTCAGGTTTCTTTGGATTGATAAGCTCATTTTGTTCATTTTTAAGAAAATGTATACCAAATACCCAAGTCTGCATAACCATAGTTTATCAGGCATTCTTTTAATTTAAAATACCATCTCATGGTAAAAAGTAGCCAGTTCAGCTTGCAACTAAAACAACTGCACACTTGCTTTTCCTCAGAGCAATCATTATAATCGGATATACAGAAGACTTACTTTATGCATTCTTCCCATTCCGTCACACAGAATATTAAAAAGATGTGTATTCAAGGTTTGACATTTCATAAAATTAATCATTCCTACTGTTTCACCAAGGAGATCTTTAAAAGAAGTTATTTATTTCTATGTCTCATGTATGGTAGTAAAGACTCCAATGACCATTAGTACAGTTTGGTACCACTATATTTTTTGCTAAGGTTCCAGCAGTTTTACTACCATTGTTTTTGTACCACGAGTACCAACACAGTAAATAGGCAAATAATATTTTAATATTATTATGAAAATAGTTTTGACCTCACAGATGCCCTGAAAGGATCTCCGGGAACCCAGGGATCCACAAATCACACTTTGAGAACCACTGTCCTATGTTATATGCCCTTTAGGACCACTTGCCAGTTATCAATTTACTGCCTCTCAATTCCAAATTCACCCTTCATTGCCTGCTCTGTGAATAGAAATGAGCCCTGAAATATTTTCCTCTGTCAGCAGGCATGATGTTAACTTTTGTCAATAGAATGGGAAGGAGAGACACTACATGAAGAAGGGAACTTTCTTCCTGATTTCAGATCCAGCATGCATGGCTTCTCCAACACCCAGCCCCTGCAGCATCAGTCAGTGGCCAACAGCTTACCCCAGCACTCTCCTTTCACAGCAGAACATCTCCAGCAAGATACCTTCCTGTGATGCTTTCCTCGACATTCTAGAGGGTGGACTTCTGGAAAATTCCAGAGGACAGATTTTCAGCAAGCTCCACCAGCAAGGCACCATGCAACAAATGTTATCCAATGAGCCACAACCATGCCCTCTAGCAAGATCTGGATCTCAGCCCTGGGGGGACTTTTCCTTGGGTGCTCTGGGGGTAGTTCATGCTCCTCATATGTGCTTTTTCTATACTCTCTAGCATTCTTTAGTTTTTCTAATTCCTCACAACTCCAATCCTCTTGCTATAGCTAATAATTCTTTATATGCAACTTTACATGGTTTATACCTTCATATTGGATCCTGACTGATATAGACCATATAGAACATAACTTAATTTTCCCATTTCTAAAACATCATCTTTTTTTTTTTTTAAGATTTTATTTATTTATTTGACAGAGAGACACACACAGTGAGAGAGGGAACACAAGCAGGGGGAGTGGGAGAGGGAGAAGCAGGCTTCCACGCAGCAGAGAGCCTGATGCGGGGCTCGATCCCAAGACCATGGGATCATGACCTGAGCCAAAGGCAGATGCTTAACAACTGAGCCACCCAGGCGCCCCTAAAACATCACCTTTGATAGTTACTATCAAAGATGTTCTAATCTGTAGAAAAAAAACCCTAAACAATGAAACTCAGGTGATTTTAGGAAAGAAAATAGAAGATACAGAGAAATTAAAAGTCCAGGGCATAATGTTTAAAATGGGGAGGATATGAATGAGGGCTAATGAAAATGCCCTCAGGAAATTCAGGCATTTGAGGGATCCAATCAACCAGGAGGGGAATTAACTAATAATCTATTAGGGTGACCTATTTTGTGTTCACCTTGTGTAATGGTTTTCTATTGCTGCAATGTATTACCATAAAGTCATGGACTGAAAACAACAAAAAATTATGATCTTACTATTCTGAAAGTCTGAAGTCCAAAATGGGTCTCCCTGCACTAAAATCAACATATTGACAGGGCCACATTCCTCCCTGCAGGCTGTAAGGGAGAATCCATTTCCTTGCCCTTTCTAGCTTTTGGAGGCCACTCATAATTCCTTCAAAGCCAGCAATGGAGGGTTATGTCCTCATGTCATATCTCTCTGACCTTCCTTTCTTAATCATTCTTTTGCTCTTAAGGATCCTTGTGATTACAATGGATCTACCCAGTAAACAGGATAACCTCCCTATTATAAGGTCAGCTGATTAACGTCAATTCCCCTTTGCCAAATAAGGTAGCATATTTACAGGTTCCAGGGATTAGAATGTGGACATCTTTGAAGGACCATTATATTGCCTATCACACCTTAGTGTAGGATGTCTTCTGGAGCTCACTCAGTCAGGCTTAAAGGAAGGAATGTTGAAGAAAAAAAAATAATGATATCAAAGAAAGTCACCATTTTTTAAGACATAAGCTTTTTAGGAGACTGTGTTGTGTTTTGTTTTTGTTAAGTACATTTATGACTATAATGCCAGCTTTTACTTTCAAGGAGGTTAAAATTTAACATAGAAAAATAAAACAGTCAGAGGGGTTGTTCAAGATGGTGGCGTAGGAAGATCCTGAACTCACCTCCTCCCACAGACACAACAAATTCACAACTACATATGGAACAATTTCCTCTGAAAAAGACCTGAAAATCTACGAACACAGCCTCCACAAGAAAGGATAAAAGCTCAGCATCACAACAGGTAGGAGAGGCAGACACACAGTCTCACAAAAACAAACAACACACACACACACACACAAACAGACACACACACCATGTTCTGTGATCCACAACTGGGAGGGATCTCAAAAATATGGCATTATTTTCCTGAAAAGTGAGGGGTCTGTGCTCCACATCAAGCATCCTAATATCTACATCCTACATAGGAGTCAAGACCCCAAAGCACCTGCCCTTGAAACCCAGTAAGGATTATGTCCAGGAAAACCACAGAACTGTAGGGACCAAGAACCTCCTCTTAAGGGGCTCACACACAGACTCACACAACCTCAGGACCCAGCACAAAAACAGCAGATTGAAAAATGCCTAGACCATGTGTGAAGGACCCACACTAATCTTGAAGTGTCTGCCAGAGAGGCAGAAACTTGTTGAGACTCCTTCCAGGGATAGAGACACTAACGGGGGCCATTTTTGTAATCTCGTTCTAATCAGCTGGTGCCAGTGTTGGTGGGCACCATTTTGGAACTCTTCCTCTAGGTTGTTGTTGTGGGAGGACCCCCTTGCTGAGGGTCTTGTTCACCCAGTGCCACAGCTGTACACTGTGGCCAGATCAAATGAAAGCTTCGCCCACCCTCATACCACAGTTGTGACCCCGCCACAGCAGGCAGGCACACACAGCTTACATAGGCAACACCTCTTGAACACCTGGCCCAGGTAGGGAGGGATAGTACTTCTGAGCCCCATGGGACATCTCCTCAATTGCAAACACAACAGTTAGAGACATACCTTTCAAGTCCATACTACTTTAGTTACTACTGTACTATCACAGTAGGAAGAACAGCTCAGCCAATGAGAAAGTGTCACAACTCAGCCAAGAGACAAACCAAGAAACAAACTCTTAATTATAGAGAACAAACGGATGGTTACCAGAGGGTAGGGAAGTGGGGGGTTGGGTTAAATATGTGATGGGGATTAAGGAGTACACTTGTGGTGATAAACACTGGGTAATGTATGAAAATTGTTGAATCACTATATTGTACACCTGAAACTAATATAACACTGTATGTTAACTAACTGAAATTAAAATAAAAACTTTAAAAAAGAAGCCATTATACTTCAAACTCCCAGTTTACTCCAATAGACATTTAGTTTGTAACAGCCCTCCTAACTTCCTTCTTTGCTCTCTTAAAAAAAAAAATACCTCTCTTTTGTTCTCCAGACTTCCTGCTTTTACAGTAGCTTCCTTGTCCCAGATTGTAATTCTCTGCTATTCCCTATTAAGCCCATTTTTGTTGGAAAAATAACTGGCATTTTTATTTTTAAGGTTAACATACTAAAAGGAAAAAAATGCCAACCAATTCTACATGGCAAGATTATCATTCAGAATTAAAAAAGAGATAGTTTCCCAATTTTGCAAAAACTAAAGGAGTTCAGCACCATTAAACCAGCCTTACAAGAAATTGTAAACTGACTTTTTCAAGCTGAAAAAAAATTAAGTAAGTAAGTAATAACAAGAAAACATATGGAAGTAAAAATCTCACTGTAAAAGGTAAATATATAAAAAAGATAGTGGATCAATCACTTATAAAGCAAGTATAAAGGTTAAAAAATAATAGCAGTAAAATGAACTAAAACTACAATAATTTGGTAAGGAATACAGAAAATAAGATGTAGAATCTGACATAAAAAATGTAAAATGTGAGCTAGTGGAGGATAAAAATGTCAAAGTTTGGAGTGTATTTAAATGTAAGTTCCTATCAACTTAAAACTGACTGTTATATACTTAAAATATTATACATGAACTGCACAGTTACCACAAAGCAAAAACATATAGTAAATACACAAAAGAAAATGAGAAATTCTAAACACAACACCAAAGAAAGCCATTAAGTTACAAGGGAAGAAAGAAAGAAAAGAAAGGAATAGAGAGAAACTACAAAAACAGCCAGAAAACAAATAACAAAATTGCAATTAGTACATACCTATCAATAATTACTTTAAATGTAAATGGACTAAATTCTCCAATCAAAAGACATAGAGTGGCTGAATGGATTAAAAAACAAAACAAAACAAAGAAAAACAAGACATCCATATACTGCCTTCAAGACTCACTTCAGAAGTAACAATACACAGACCAAAAGTGAAGGAATAGAGAAAAATATTCCATGCAAATGGAAACAAAAAGAAAGCTGGTATAGCTATACTCATATCCAACAAAATAGACTTTAAAACAAAGACTGTAATAAAATACAAAGAAGGGCACTGCCTAATGATAAAGGGGTCAATCCAGAAAGAAGATATAAAATTTATAAATATCTATGCACCCAACATAGGAGTACCAAAATATATAGAGCAAATATTAACAGAACTAAAAATTGACAGCAATGCAATAATAGTAGGTCTTTTTAACAGCACATTTACATCAATGGATAGACAGAGAATCAATAAGAAAATATTGGCCTTGAATGACACTATAGACCAGGTGGATTTAATAGATATACACAGAACATTCCATCTAAAAGCAACAGAATACACATTCTTCTCAAGTGCACATGGAATATTATCCAGGACAGATCACATCATGCCAAAAAAACAAGTCTCAAGAAGACTGAAATCATATCAAGCATCTTTTCTGACCACAATAGTATGAAACTAGAAATCAATTTTAAGAAGAAAACTGGAAAAACCACAAAAATGCAAAGATTAAACAACATGCTACTAAACAATCAATAAGTCATTGAAAAAAATCAAAGGAAAGATTTTTAAGAAAAATACCTAGAGACAAAAACAAAAATGGCATACCAAATCTATGAAATTCAGCAAAAGCAGTTCTAATTGCGGAGTCCATAGCAATATAGGCCTACCTCAAGAAACAAGAAAAATCTCAAATAAGCAATCAAACTTTATGCCTAAAGGAACTAGAAAGAGAATAACAAATGAAACTTGAAGTTAGTAGATGGAAGGAAATAAAAAAGATCAGAACAGAAATAAACAAAATAGAGACTGAAAAGACAATAGAAAAGATCAATGCAACTCAGAACTTGTTCTTTAAAAAGATAAACCAAACTGATGAATCTTTAGCTAGATTAACCAAGAAAAAAGGAGAGAGGGCTCAAATAAAATCTGAAATGAAAGAGGAAAGGTTACAACTGATACCACAGAAATACAATGCATCATAAGAAACTACTACAAACAAGTATACACCAACAAATTGGACAACCTAGAAGAAATAGATAAATTCCTAGAAATACACAACCCTCCAAGACTGAGTCATGAAGAAGCAGAAAATCTGAATAGACCAATTTCTAATAAGGATACTGAATCAGTAATCAAAAATCTCCCAAAAATGAAAGCCCAGGACCAGACCATTTCACTGGTGAATTCTACCAAACATTCAGATTTAATACCTATCCTCAAACTTCCAAAAAACTGAAGAAGAGGGAATGCTCCCAAACTCATGTTACAAGGCTGGCATTACCCTGATACCAAAACCAGACAAGGTTACCACAAGAAAAGAAAATTACAGGGCAATATGCTTAATGAATATAGATGTAAAAATCTTCAATAATTAGCTAGTGAATTCAACAATATATTAAAAGGATCATACAGCATAAGCAAGTGGGAAAGTGAGACTTATTTCAGGTATGTAAGGATGGCTCACCATCCACAAGTCAATCAACATGATACAACACATTAACAAAATGAAAAATAAAAATCATATGATCAACTGATTCAGAAAAATCATTTGACAAAATTCAACATCATTTTTATGATAAAAAATCTCAACAAAGTGGGTATAAATAGAATGTTCCTCAACATGATAAAGGCCATATACAACAAAACCACAGCTAATATCATACTTAATGGTGAAAAGCTGAAAGATTTTCCTCTAAGACCAAGAACAAAGCAAGGATGTCAACTCTTGCCTCTGTTAGTCAACATATTAGTGAAAGGCCTAGCCACAGCAATAAGAAAAATAAATAAAATTATTCCAAATTGAAAAGGAAGAAGTAAAACTGTCACTATTTGCAGATGGCATGATATTATATGTATAAAACCCTAACATCTCTACCAAAAAAAAAACTGTTAGTTGTAATAAATTCAGTAAAGTTACAGTATACAAAATCAGTATACAGAAATCTGTGGCATTTCTGTATACTAACAACAAACTATCAGAGAAATTAAGAAAGCAATCCCATTTATAACTGCATTAAAAAGAACAAAATACCTAGGAATAAATTTAACCAAAAAGATGAAAGACCTATAAACTGAAAACTATGAGACACAAATGAAAAAAATTGAAGATGACACAAATAAATGGAAAGATATTCCATGCTCAAGGACTAGAAGAATGAACATTGTTAAAATGTCTATACTACACAAAGCACCCACTCTACAGATTCAATGCAATCCCTATCAAATTTCCAATGGCATTTTTCACAGAACTAGAATAATTCTAAAATTTACATGAAACCACAAAAGATCTTGAATAGCCAAAGCAATCTTGAGAAAGAAAAACAAAACTGGAGGTATTTACACTCCCTTGTTTCAAAATATACTACAAAGCTATAGTAATCAAAACATTATGGCATTGGCATAAAAACATATTACACAGATCAATAGAATGGAAATGAGAGCCCAGAAAAATTACAAACAATTAAGGGGGGGTTCTATAAAATGAGAAGGACCCTAAGAGTGATAAAGGACAGAAATTTACAGGGACAATCTATAAAAACAAGGTCTTCACAGGCAACATGATGACAATAAATTCATATCTTTCAATAATCACTCTCAATGTGAATGGCCTAAATGCTCCCATAAAACGGCACAGGGTTGCAGATTGGATAAAAAGACAGGACCCATCCATATGTTGTCTATAAAAGACTCATTTTGAACCTAAAGATACATCCAGACTGAAAGCGAAGGGATGGAGATCCATCTTCCATGCCAACGGACCTCAGAAGAAAGCTGGGGTAGCAATTCTTATATCAGAAAAATTAGATTTTAAACTAAAGACTGTAGTTAGAGACACAGAAGGACACTATATCATTCTTAAAGGGTCTATCCAACAAGAAGATCTAACAATTGTAAATATCTATGCCTCCAACATGGGAGCAGCCATCTACATAAGCCAACTGTTAACCAAAATCAAGAGTCATATTGATAACAATACGTTAATTGTAGGAGACCTCAATACTCCACTCTCAGCAATAGACAGATCATCTAAGCAGAAAATCAACAAAGAAACAAGAGCTTTGAATGACACACTGGACCAGATGAACCTCATAGATATATAGAGAACATTCCACCCTAAAACAACAGAACACTCATTCTTCTCGAGTGCACATGGAACTTTCTCCAGAATAGACCACATGCTGGGTCACAAATCAGGTCTCAACTGATACCAAAAGATTGATATTATTCGCTGCATATTCTCAGACCACAATGCTTTAAAACTGGTACTTAATCACAAGAAAAAATTTGGAAGAAATTCAAACACTTGAAAGCTAAAGACCACTCTGCTCAAGAATGTTTGGGTCAAACAGGAAATCAAAGAAGAACTTAAACATTCATAGAAACCAATGGGAATGAAAACACATCGGTTCAAAACCTATGGGATACTGCAAAGGTGATCCTAAGGGGGAAATACATAGCCAACCAAGCCTCACTCAAAAAAAATAGAAAAATCTGGAATACGCCAACTAACTCTACCCCTTAAAGAACTAGAGAAAAAGCAACAAACGACGCCTAAGTCACGCATTAGAAGAGAAATAATTAAGATTAGAGCAGAGATCAATGAATTAGAAAACAGAAACACAGTAGATCAGATCAACGAAACTAGAAGCTGGTTCTTTGAAAGAATCAATAAGATCAATAAATCACTGGCCAGACTTATCCAAAAGAAAAGAGAAAGGACACAAATTAATAAAATTATGAATGAAAGGTGAGAGATCATGACTAACACCAAGGAAATAGAAAAAATTATTAGAAATTATTATCAACAACTATATGCCAAAAAAAAAAAAAAAAAAAAAAACTATATGCCAATAAATTGAGCAACCTGGATGAAATGGATGCCTTCTTAGAAACGTACAAACTGCCAAAACTGAAACAGGAAGAAATCAACAACCTGAATAGGCCAATAACCAGTAACGAAATTGAAGCAGTGATCAAAAACCTCCCAAAAAACAAGAATCCAGGTCCTGATGAATTCCCTGGGGAATTCTACCAAACATTCAAAGAAAAAAATGATACCTATTCTCCTGAAGCTGTTTCAAAAAATAGAAACATAAGGAAAGCTTCTAGACTCATTCTATGAGGCCAGCATTACCTTAATCCCCAAACCAGGCAAAGACCCCATCAGTAAGGAGAATTTCAGACCGATATCCCTGATTAACATGGATTCCAAAGGGACGCCGGGGTGGCTCAGTCGGTTGAGCCGCTGCCTTTGGCTCAGGTCATGATCCCAGGGTCCTGGGATCGAGTCCCACATCGGGCTCCTTGCTCGGCAGGGAGCCTGCTTCTCCCTCTGCCTGCCTCTCCCCCTGCTTGTGTTCTGTCTCTCTCTCTGACAAATAAATAAATAAAATCTTAAAAAAAAAAAACAAAAAAACATGGATTCCAAAATCCTCAACAAAATCCTAGCTAATAGGATCCAACAATACTTTAAAAGGATCATCCACCATGACCAAGTGATATTTATCCCCAGGATGCAAGGGTGGTTCAACATTCACAAATCAATCAGTGTGATAGAACACATTAATAAGAGGAGAGAGAAGAACCATATGGTCCTCTCAATTGATGAAGAAAAAGCATTTGACAAAATACAGCATCCTTTCCTGATTAAAACTCTCCAGAGTATAGGGATAGAGGGAACATTCCTCAAGTTCATAAATCCATCTATGAAAAACCCACAGTGGGTATCATCCTCAATGGGAAAAAGATGAGAGCCTTTCCTTTAAGATCAGGAACAGGACAAGGATGCCCACTCTCACCACTATTGTTCAACATAGTACTAAAAGTCCTAGCAACAGCAATCAGACAACAAAAAGAAAAAAAGGTATTCAAATTGACAAAGAAGAAGTCAAACTCTCTCTCTTCACAGATGACATGATACTTTATGTGGAATATCCAAAAGACTCCACCCCCAAATTACTAGAACTCATACAGCAATTCAGTAATGTGGCAGGACACAAAATCAATGCACAGAAATCAGTTGCTTTCTTATACACTACAATGCAACTGGAGAAAGAGAAATTAGAGAAATGATTCCATTTACAATAGCACCAAAAACCATAAGATACCTCGGAATAAACCTAACCAAAGAGGTAAAGGATCTATACTCTAGGAACTACAGAACACTCATGAAAGAAATTGAAGAAGACACAAAAAGATGGAAAAACATTCCAAGCTCATGGATTGGAAGAATAAACATTGTTAAAACGTCTATGCTACCCAGAGCAATCTATACCTTCAATGCCATCCTGATCAAAATTCCAATGACATTTTTCAAAGTGCTGGAACAAACAATCCTAGAATTTGTATGGAATCAGAAAAGACCCTAATCACCAAGGAAATGTTGAAAAAGAAAAACAAAGCTGGGGGCATCAAGTTGCCCGATTTCAAGCTATATTACAAAGCAGTGATCACCAAGACAGCATGGTACTGGCACAAAAACAGACATATAGACTAATGGAACAGAATAGAGAGCCCAGATATGGACCCTCAACTCTATGGTCAAATAATCTTCGACAAAGCAGGAAAAAATATGCAATGGAAAAAAGACAGTCTCTTCAACAAATGGTGCTGGGAAAACTGGACGGCCACATGCAGAAGAATGAAACTCAACTATTCTCTAACACCATACAAAGAGATAAACTCAAAATGCATGAAAGACCTCAATGTGAGACAGGAATCCATCAAAATCCTAGAGGAGAACATAGAGGAGACATCAGTCACAGCAACTTCTTTCAAGATTCATCTCCAAAGGCTAGTGAAACAAAAGCAAAAATGAACTTTTGGGACTTCATCAATATAAAAGACTTCAGCACAGCAAAGGAAACAGTCAATAAAACAAAGAGGCAACCCACAGAATGGGAGAAGATATTTGCAAATGACACTACAGATAAAGGACTGGTATCCAAGATCTATAAAGAACTTCTCAAACTCAACACCCAAAAAACAAATAATCAAGTCAAAAAATGGGCAGAAGACATGAACAGACACTACTCCAAAGAGGACATACAAATGGCTAACAGACAAATGAAAAAATGTTCATCATCATTAGCCATCAGGGAAATTCAAATCAAAACCACATTGAGATACCACCTTATACCAGTTAGAATGGCAAAAATTGACAAGGCAAGAAACAACAAATGTTGGAGAGGTTGTGGGGAAAGGGGAACCCTCTTACACTGTTGGTGGGAATGCAAGTTGGTACAGCCACTTTGGAAAACAGTGTGGAGGTGCCTCAAAAAATTAAAAATAGAGCTACCCTATGACCCAGCAATTGCACTACTGGGTATTTACCCCAAAGACACAGATGTAATGAAAAGAAAGGCCATATGCACCCCAATGTTCATAGCGGCAATGTCCGCAATAGCCAAACCGTGGAAAGAGCTGAGATGCCCTTCAACAGATGAATGGATAAAGATGTGGTCCATATATACAATGGAATATTACTCAGCCATCAGAAAGGATGAACACCCAACTTTTACATCAACATGGATGGGACTAGAGGAGATTATGCTAAGTGAAATAAGTCAAGCAGAGAAGGTCAATTATCATATGGTTTCACTTATTTGTGGAACATAAGGAATAGCATGGAGGACATTAGGAGAAGGAAAGGAAAAATGAAGGGGGGGAATCAGAGGGAGAGATGAACCATGAGAGACTATGGACTCTGAGAAACAAACTGAGGGTGTTAGAGGGGAGGGGGATGAGGGGATGGGTTAGCCTGGTGATGGGTATTAAGGAGGGCACATACTGCATGGAGCACTGGGTATTATACGAAAACAATGAATCATGGAACACTATATCAAAAACTAATGATGTATTATTGTATTGTGACTAACATAACATAATAAAATAAAATAATAATAAAAAAAAGAATTAAGTACAACCAATTAATTTGCAACAAATGAGCCAAGAACATATAGTAGAGAAAGGACAGACTCTTCAGAATAGTGCTGGGAAAACTGAAGAGCCTCATGCAACAGAATAAAACTAGACCACTCTCTTACAGCATACACAAAAATTAACTCAAAATGGATAAAAGATTTGCATGTAAGGCCTGAAACTATAAAATTCCTAGAAGAAAATTTAGGTAGTAAGGTCTTTGACATCAGTCTTAGCAATGTGTTTGTGGATATATCTCCAAAGACCAGGGAAAAGCAAAAATAAACAAATGGAACTAAATCGAAACTAAAAAACTTCACAGAGCAAAGGAAACCATCATCAAAATGAAAAGGTAACTTACTGAATAAGAAAAGGTATTTCCCAACCACATATCCAATAAAGGGTTAACGTCCAAAATATATTTAAAAAAAAAAAAACTCATACAACTCAGCAATAAGAAAATGAACAACAATTATAAATGTTATATATGGACAGAAAATTAGAAGCTCTAAATGGGCAGAGGATCTCTATGTTTTTCCAATGTCATATACATATGGCCAACAGGTACATGAAAAGATGTTCAACATCACTAATTATTAGGGAAATGCAAGTCAAAACTAAAATGAGATATCACCTCACCCCTGTTAGAATGGCAGTATCAAAAAGCAAGAAATAACAAGTGTTGAAGAGGATGTGTAGCAAAGGGAACATACTGTTGGAGGGAATTTAAATTCATACACCATTGTAGGAGTGTAAATTGGTGCAACCACTATGGAATACAATATGGAGTTTCCCCAAAGTATTAAGAATAGATCTACCATATGATCCAACTCTTCCACTCCTGGGTATTTATCTAAAGAATACAAAACACTAATTCAAAAAGATATATGCACCCGTATGTTTATTACAGTATTATTTACAATAGCCAAGATATGAAAAAAACCTAAGTGTCCATCAAGAGATGAGTGGATAAAGAGGATGTGCTTTATGTATACAACAGATGGCTACTCAGCCATAAAGAAGAATGAAATCTTGCTATTTGTGACAACATGGATGGAAATTGAGGGTATGATGCAAAGTGAACTAAGTTAGCTGGAAGAAGACCTATATCATTTGATTTTACTCATATGTGGATCTAAAAAATATATAAGAAATGAACAAAGAAAATAATACAAAAATAAACTCATAGATACAGAGAACAGATTGATAGTTACCAGAGAGGAAGAGGGTCAATTGTGTGGTGATGAATGGTAACTAGACTTTTGGTGGTCACTTTGTAGCACATACAGATGTCCAATGACAAGCCCAGCTAAAACTTAGATAATGTTATGTATCAATTTTGCCTCAATTAAAAAAAATGTTTCTCCAAGAGAAAAGAAATTTGCTATTAAGGACAGAGACTATTTTATCATTCTTTGTTTTTCTGAGCCTAAAGCACACTGCCTCGAAGATAAGAACAAATGTTTGGTCTGAGAGGAGGTGGAGAGAGGATTGATATAAAGAATAATATATTTTATACACACAAGCACACACACATTCTGGAAGGCAAAGAAGAAGATGTAAGTTAAGATAGTATTTAAAAATAAAAGGGAACTGTGGAAATAGAAAAAGTTTTAATTCCAAGCCCACATTACATTATCTTATATCAGTGGTCTCTCAAAAATAGCCAAATGAAGTAGGCATTTTATGTTTATTTTCTAATTTTAACATGGCCCAGGAGGGGAATACATCCTTCTCCCTCTTCAAAAAAAAAGCAAAGTATCATCAAAATAAGTTTCAAGCTGATAACTTTCAATCCAGAGAGTAAATGTTTATGGTTGCATTAAGTTAGTCACCTGAGGTCTCAGGAATGGAAATGTTGACAGGCCCTGAAATACAGCCTGGTACCCAGGGCCTGCCCCTCTCTCTCTGTCTCTCTCTCTCTCTCTCTCAACCACCTTCTCGATTGCTACTCCCATTTCTACTACCAAAAGGAAATAGAGCTATTTTTTGACTAGCTTCTGATTTCTGTACTCAAAGAAAACCCTACCTTGTATCAGAGAAACTCATAAAAATATTACTTATTTGCCAAAAGTTACAGTATCTTTGATGGACCTGTCTGTCCCAGAAGGTGCTATCCAACAACATCTCCTTTGTGTGACCCCAGACATTCCCAGTTAGAGATTCCAAAGTGCAAACACAGCAGCAATAACCGCCAACCCTTTCTGTGTGAATCCCTTGCTAACTGTATAATGGGCTCTGAAAAAAGGCAAGGGAGGAGCAACAGAAGGGGGTCGTGAAGGATGCAGAGGGAGGTGTCTTGGGACACACTGCCTGTGACTGTTGCCAGAGTTTCCTTCCTCTTGGAAAGTTCTAGGATTGTTATGGTCCCTCAGGATCACTCTCTGGGTTTACATCCTGCCGAAGTCTTTTGGAGGATTTTTAAGGAAGTGAATGCTTTTTAGAAATTCCTCCTATGTACAGAACCAACTCTTGCTGATCTGGAAAGGAGGAATGTCCTCACGGGTGGTAACTCACCTGGCCTGACAACAGGTGTCTATAGTTCTGCTGAGAGTAGTCATAGGGGTGGCACGCAGATGTGGGTGCATACATTTAGGGGTCTACGCTGGGGGGTAGCCATTCTGCATGTAGGCCTCAGATTGCATTGCAAAACCTCACAGGCAAGACTTTCTAATTGCCCAGTGTTTTAAAAATCTCCATCTCTTATGCTGGGAATCTTAGAAAAGATGCAAAAAAAATCTTTTGATACTGTCTCTTAGCAGCATCTTCCCCCAGGTGCCCCTTGCGTCGGACTCTCTGCCAATAGCGCTCCCACTTCCCATCCTACTCACTGGCCTCTCCCATCCAGAATGCATCCACCTGCATCCCACACCCTCGAGGCCCTATTCCCAGGGAAAGGTAACACACTACCTCCTCCTGAGAAACAGAATATCTGCATATATTCAGGCTCAATTTCAGGCACAATATACATACAGTCGTGGTTACATTTTTTCAACTATGCATGCTGGTCTCACTGGAACCCTAGCGAGGCTTAACCCCCATCTCTGTTGATGGTTTAATGGCAGTAATAGCAAATGGAAGAAGAAAGTTATCTGATGAGAGAAGAAACACAATTATACAGCTTATAAAAAGACCCAGGATGATTATTTTTTTTCCTTCCTAGCTGTCACCGATTTCAAAAACAAAAGACAAATCTGTAATCTGATAAAGAAAGCAGAGAATTGAGCACTGATTTGATTTTGTAGGAGATTAAGAACATTTTTAAATGCATCGCAGCTCTTTCCACTTAGTCTACTTTGGCCAGCCTGAAGGGCAATCAAAGCTTGTTTTCCCTAGTTCTGCTTATCACTATGTAGTAGCTGGGATAAAATTTAAAATATTCATCAAAAGTCCATTTGGAAATATTACTGGTAGAAGAATAGCCACCCAGGCTTCTGGATATTTTATTGTTTTCATTTCAGAAATCTCACCTGCCTAGCAGATTGCTTTGCTTAAAGTGAGAAGAGAAAAAAAAATTGTGGTATCTATTTTAAGCATCATGATCCTTAATTTCTTAATATTCTGTTCTTGAGTTCTATAATAAATCCATTCGAAGCTGCACATATGCATTAAGAAGCATACAAAAGTCACCTTTTCTTTTCTCTCCAAAACATTAAAGCCTTTTCATTCTGTTTTAAAAGACTCTTTTAAAGCAAGTTCTCTAAGCCAACTTTCTAACCCACACATCACAGAACACCAGGGCCCAGTTTTTCTGGATGCAGTAACTGGTATAATATCTGGTGTAATTATTTCACCCATCAGCATCTCAAGGAACAGTAGCTTTGAGCAGGGCCAGCGCCAACTCGAGGAAAAAGGGTGGGAGTGTTGTGTTCAGGCGTGCATGCTCTCACAAGCACACTCTCTCAGGCTCCATTTAAATACAGCTCTATTTTCACCAAACCCCCAAAATATTAGCAAATAGAAGCTACTAAAAATTCACTAGAAATGCCTGAAGACTCATAAAGGCTCCTTCATATGCCCAAACCCAAGATATGCCAGAATGCCCCCAGTAGGTTCTGGGATAAAGGTGCTTGTCCCAAGTTATTGATCAGGGCAGAAAGTTAATTTTCTGGATCACTTAATTTAAAAATCTCTCTCTCTCTCTCTCTCTCTGGAAAAAAATAATAGATGACTATCTTGGCAATAAGATAAAGAGCGAGACAAAGATTTGTAAACGCCTCCTTATTGCCATGTAGTAATACATTTGCTTATCTCAGAAATTCAGAGATAAATTTCCTAAAAAAAACTGGCCTCTTTTTGCAGCTACAGTATTTGTTTGACATAATGCACCGTCCTTTAAAGGTTGATGGGGCCAAGAAGCTATACCATTAAAACAAGCCCCTAGTGCAATTTATATTAATGAGTAATACGCACATTTGCACAATTGATAATTACAATCACTATTATATAGTGAAGTATATTCTAAGCAGCCCTCCATGGCTTGTCTCATGCTTTGCCTCATTAATTCCTCTGCTCTCACCACTCTACAATCCTCCTCTCAGGCCAGCCCATCAAGAATCTCTCCTGCTTTCAGGCTCAGCTCAAGGACCACCTCTTTGATAAACCCTTCCCTAATCAGTGTCATCCCCTGCCTCTTACTACCATCATTTAATAACTGCCCACAAGTCACAGCTTGCGTTGTGCAAGAGCTGGTATAATTTCGAACATCTCATTCAGATCATATTGCCTTCCACCCACTCGAGGACACTTCCAGAAGTCCTCTATACCGGGTTCCTCTGGCAGCACCAACATACTCGGTGACATCAGCATTCACATAATGATTCCTTCAACACCCTCATCTCTCAGTTCCTCACTGATAAGCTCCAACCACTCGCTTGGGCCAAGCCTTGCTGTGGCCAACACCTCCCAGCTTCCAAACTCACCATGCTGGTGCTGCTGGTCCTCCATCGGACACCAACCACGCAGGTCTCCCAAAACTCTATAGTCTATCAGCTTCACTTTTCTCCCCACATCCAACATCAAGATCAGGCATTACAAGTATATTCTTGCCAGAACCCTAGGATTCCTCAAAGTGTTTACTTTTCCACCTACGTAACCCATGTTGCCAACCCTGGATCCTGAGTAAAATTGACCCTGCCTCTGTGTTCCTGCCCTGAGCTGCTCACACCAGCAGAAGAACTAGCAGCCGAAGGAGAGCTAACTGGCTCCTGTCCAAATGCACACCTGAGTGTTGAGACAGGTCACACAGGTTGCCTTTCACCTCTGGATAGAGAAGAAATGCCCTGAAATGTTGTGTTAGCTTTGCTGACTCTGTAAAAGTTGAGACTTATTCTAGCTCCCATAGCTTCTCTCATCCTCTCCTTCATATAGTAGACTTTCCTAAGGGTCACAGCTCTCCCTTCTTCTCCAGGGGAATACCATCGTGAACTTTTTCTGCAGAAGCCCAGGGGGAAGAGAAAGCCCAGCCATGTGCACAGTGCACGTCTTTCCAACCAGCTCCCTGAACGGAGGGACAGACTACGTACCTAGTGCCAAAGCCCCCAAGACAGACTGCTGAGCTCAAATCCTGGATCTACTGCTTCTTTGCTGTGTAACATTGGGCAACTGACTTCTCTGGGCCTCAATTTTCTCATCTGGAAAGTGGGAAGAGCAATAATATCTAACTCACTGTGTTGCTGTGAGGATAAAAGGTTAATACGTATAAGCCTATGAAAAGTGCTTAATAGGTGTTAATTTTTAACTAGTAGAAAGGAACATTCATTTTACTGCATGAACCGTCAAAAAAAAAAAAAGAAAAGAAAAGCCATGTCCCATCAGTGACTATCCTCATCCATCTCAACCCCCTTACCTTCTCTCCCAGGATTCTCCAGGGGAGTGCTGGAATCTCCCCTTTGAAAGGCTGGATTTCTACAAAGTCTCTCTCCACCCATGGGCATGCGGCAGGTTTTCCCCAGCTGCAGCAGAGAGAGGCTGGGGCCGGTTCGCAGGCTCCTGCTGGTTCCACAGCCCAAACCAAGGTCTGTCTGCCTATCGCCAGATGCACAGGTGGGCCACACTCCTCCAAGGTCCCCACATATATGGTGCTGGATCCCACAACTCTCACAGAAACACTTCTGTTCATGGATGGATGCCTAATTGGGTGTTAAAAGGGGGGCAAAAAGGAGCGACTTTTGCTGATGCTGACGTCACTGCCCAGGATTCTCAGGTGCATATTTAAATGCCCCTCCCCCCATACAAGATGATGTTCCCCATACTCCATCCTCCCTAAATTTTTACTTATTTTTCATCCTTGGGCTTACATCAGTAAGTCTTATGTCTGCTGCTAAACGGAAGGCAAGAGCCTGCCTTAGACATCTTCATCCCCCAAATCACCATGACCAGAGTAGGTATCAGTAAATTTTTCTTGACCTGACTTTAACTTGATTTTTTTTTTTTTTCAGTACTTAAGTTAATGGAAATTAAACGGTTTGTTCCCAGCTGGGACACACAAGTGTCTCCCCCGCCCCTCCACCTCTAACCAGGAGCCATTCAAATTTTGCCTTCTCTCAAATTTTACGGAAATTAACCTGGGAGATTTGTTTTAATACCAGATCCCTGGACCTAACCCCCAGATGCTCTGATTCAGCAAGTTCAGAGGTTCAGAGTGAAGCTCAGGTGTCTGGACTTTTATCAGGTCTCCAGGTGATGCTGATGAAGGTGATGACCTTTGGAGGACAGGGGAACAGGTCTTCTCCTTGGCTGTTTTTTCCAGCACCTAGCACAATGTCTGGAATATGTTTGCTGCTCTGAGCCCAAAGCAACCAGTCCTATCTAGGGGCAAACAATATGGCATTGAATTAAAATAGGGGCATTTGAGATGAGATTAGAGAATCAGCTGGTCTTGTGCTTTACCTGCACCTTTCTTTTCCCTGCTGGGAGCCACTCTCAGCCTCACTTTGCACTTTGTTTACAACCATCTGTCTGGTTCTGGGAACATCCAGCAATCTTACATCACCATCTTGGCCCCTGCAGTTATACGTGGGCACACAGCTCTGCGTATCTGCGTTCCACCATCCGCACCAGCCTCGAAAATAAACTCAGGTGACTAGAGAGACTACAAGCAATCTGGAGAAAAGGGAAGAAACTTGGGCCGATTCCAAGAAGAAAGTAAGCTGAGAGTACTCAGCCCTCCTTTCTGCTTTCTCTTGGCTTTACAGGAACTGGTGGAATGGGAAAATTGAGGCTATGGCTGCCGGCATTTGTACGTGCTGTCTGATGGGGAATAAGATGATTAGGTGGGCAGGGAGTGAAGCCAATGCAAATGTTGTGGGCTGGAAAAATGCTTAAGGAGTTTTGAAATCTTTTACAAGGCTGACTCCCATTGTGTCCTGACTTCTGCACACCCACTATCCCTTACATACCCCAGCTCCAACCAGAAAGCAAAGCAGAGGCCGGGAGAGCAGCCTCCCTACATCATCAAGCAGAGCTTGGGGTGGCTCAGTGGGAGGCACACTAAGATTGAACAAAAGTGCGGTTTAAGAAACAAAGTGCCAGGGACCCCTGGGTGGCTTAGTCGGTTATGCATCTGCCTCTGGCTCAGGTCATGATCCCGGGGGCCTGGGATCGAGTCCTGCATCAGGCTCCCTGCTCAGCGGGGAGCCTGCTTATCCCTCTGCCTGCTGCTCCCTCTGCTTGTGTTCGATCTCTCTCTCTGACAAATAAATAGGTTTTTTTTTTTTTTAAAGAAAGAAACAGTACTGGGGTTCTACCCATAGTTCCTTCACCTCTGAGTTTGTTCATTAAGGCTTCAGTTGTCTCCTTTGAAAAATGATGTGGTAGGAGGCAGTGGACTAGGAACTCTGGCATGTTGGACACCAAGATAAACCTAAATTCAAGTTTTTTCATCCACCCTTTCTTCAAAGTATTCCATCATAGGAAGCTCACTTCTATGCACATCAGGATTTCTGAATCCATTAAGTAAGAACAATTTGATAGCCTCCATTTTGCAGATATTGATGCACAGAAAACTAATATATGAAAGTCAGCACCTAGAAATGATAAATTATTATAAATTTGTATAATCATCTCAGGAATGATGGTGTTCTGCTGTCTTCTTCATTATTAATGAACTAGACAACCTTATTTAAAATAGACAATGGTGAGTAGCAAGAAGATAAATATTTTACATTTTGCATTCAGGACCTTCCGTCTAGGAAGAGAAATTTCATCTTATAAATATCTCATGTTATTTATTCAATTACTTCATCGTATACTGCTCTTTCCCACCGGAATTTATATGGGAGAACAGCTCAGGTTGTTTTTCTTTTGTACTTGAAACTCAGGGTCATTCCTGCATTTTGCACTAAATAGTAATTTTAACATGTTTTCCTTTGCCTTTTTTAGATTTTAATATTTGAAAATGGGCAAGTGCTTATCTTCTACAAAGGTGGTGATTTACTACTCACATAGCTCAACTTCAAAGTGTTAGTGCATAGAACTCATGCAAACAATGTTACCCTTTGCACTATGAAAATTTCAGCCAACCCTAATACTCATTATGCTCCAATTCTCAAGAAATAACACAAGAGCACTGGGTGGAAATCCCATCATCGCCCAAACTCTGCAAACAGTCTTAATAGAAGGCTTTGGACACAGCTGGAAGCCACTACATGCCCTTTAGCTAATCTGACCACTCTTGAAGCAGGTTCTAAATGAAATGAGAGCATAATGTCTTGTATTTAAATTGAACTTTCCAGTTTAAGAAAAGCTTTAACCTATCTCATTTGATCCCCACATTAATCTAGCCATTAGCCCATTTTACAGATTAAGATGCTGAGAAAAGGCACAAAATCTTTTCACTGCTTTCCAGAAAAGTCTAAAACCGTGCTACATGGGAAGTGGGAGATTTTGGTAACCTCCCACTTCAAGCAACGTTTATATCTATAAGGCAAAGCAGAGTTCACACTGTGCCGAAAGCCGTCAGATCTGAATTTAGGTTTGGTTTGGCTGCTAACTGGCTGTGTGACCATGGGCGAGTTACCTAACCCTCCAGAAACTCCCAATTTTCCATCTGTAAAAAAAAATGGAGCTAATAATAAGCAATCTCTCTGGGTTGTTATAATGGTTAAATGAAATAATGCAAGTAACAAGCCTTGCTTTGATGCCTGGCACTCAGTAACCACTCAGAAAAGGATGCTTTATATCAAATCTACACAGTACCACCTGCTCCTCCTAATTAACATCCCTCATAAACACACCCAAATGAAATAACAAACCAAGTAAGATTCCATCCATGTCCCTAGAAAGACATAAAAACATGCCACTTTATAATCAGCAACACTGTTCCTATATCTTTTATAATAATGAGGTCTTTTTTTCCAAAAGGCATACAAAAGCAGGTCTTCCTTAGGCTAGATACAGAGAGGAGGGTTTGGAAGATGAGTCTACTCCTAGGGCAATTTCCTTTGCATATTTGACCTACACAGAGAAGCATTCTTATTCCTCTTTACCATTGATTAATGGCATATTTGCAGGTGATTTACAAGTCTTTAACTCGTGATGTCCTGGGTGAAGCGTGACAAATCCATAATTTTTGGTTTATCCACCCTTCACATTTCACCAACCTAACTTGGGAAAGAGGTATCATTCTTTGTCAAAAGGAATTGCTTCATGCACTTGGGCACTCCATGCCTAGTTCCAGGCTTCCTTCCTCCCTTCCTGGTCCTGCTCCGACACCAGGTAAATGGGATTCCTTCAGGGAGGGCTTGGATGGAATCCAATTCAAAGACATATAATTGGCAGTTTTTTCATCTTTCAAAGGCCTTTTCAATACTCACGCTGCTACAGTCAGACTTGCTTTGATTCTCACAAAGCATTGCCTCACCTCCAAGACTGTTGCTAGGATATAGGGATATCACAACTCCTGAATACATAGGCGGAAGGAAAAGATTTTCCTCCTCCTTACAAATGTCATTCCAGTTCTTGCTCTGCTTTTCTTCAAGTCCAAACCGAGGACAAAGAATAGGATTACCGGGATGAAGTATTCAAAATAAAAGTCAGAAACCAGAGAGACCAGCGCCTGACTGGGAATGGGGGTGGGGAAGGTCCTGTGGGAGAGAAAGTTTTGCTTGCAATAGCGGTTGGGTGACTCACCAGATGTGGTCCAGATCCAGAACTAGCAAGGGTGATTACATATGTGTGGGGGGGGGGGGTACACATCACAATCAGGGGAGGGTATTAAAAAATCAACCAGAGACTGAAATGCCCCCATTATTCCCTCTCTAAAGTCAATAGGTCAGAGAAGGGAGCTCTAGCATTTGTTAAGCATTGAACAGCTTGAGGCCTTATTAATATGCAAATATGCTGTCTGGAAGGGTTAGCATATTACAGGGTTATCCACCATGATAATTTTAAAATACTCCGTGAATTCTTTGATACTCCTCCCTTCAAAAGGTGGAGCCTAATCCCCCTTTGCTTAAGTGCAAACTGATTTTAGTGCCATGTCTAGCTAAAAGAATGGGTAGAGAGGTCAGTGACACTGTGTGGCTTCTGAGATTAGGACATTAAAGGAGGTGTGGCTTCTTCCCCACTCTCTTTTTTTGTTTTATCATTATTATTACTATTAATATTGGAGTAGAGTTGACACATAATGTAACAGTTTCAGGTGTACAACTTAGCGATTTGACAAGTTCATACATTACACTGTGTTCCCACAAGTGTAGCTACCACCTGTCCGGTTACATCACTGTAACAGTATCATTGACTGTATTACCCTCTTTTGTATCAAGCAGCCCTGTGGAAAAAGAGAGGAGCTGAGGCTTCAGCCAAAGCCATGTGAGTGAGTCAACCAGGATGCTGGTCCTCTAGCCGCCATCAAGCCTTGAGATGATAATTGACAGCAATGTCATTAAAAACCCAAGCAGGAGCCATCCAACTAAACTCTTCCCAAATGCCGGACCCACTCAGTATTTGGTTAGTTTGTTTTGCAGCAATAGAGATCTCATACATCCACTTTTGCTCCACCAACAGCTTAATTCAGATTGGCTAACCACCTAGCCACTCAGGAAATCAGGCCTGGGACTAAAGAATTTCAAAGAGAGGGCAAAGTCAGATCATTTGTCTCCTTTGATCTCTTAGAGCCAATTCATACTCTCAGAGCCAGGGAGGAGCACAGTGGGAAATTTTATGACAGCAAAGCCAGCAGCGACCAAAGGGAGACACAGGAGGGATCCAGAGAGGAGCTTTGACCTTTTTCCAGTGTTGCCTAGAACTCACCTCGTGGTCATCACAGGTATGACCCCACATTATGCTTCCAAAACATGAGGCTTCCCTGCACCCAATGAGGCCAGGCGACAAGCACAGAAAACCATCTCTACAGACAACCAGAAGCAGGAAGAGGACCAATCATGACCAAAAAAGGCCTGAATATCCCCCATTTAAGCCACCTTAAGATTAAAGGACTGACACTGTAAAGAACACAGAAATTTCACAAATGCTAGCACTTAGCATGCACCACATGAGTTTAAACAAGACCAGGTAGTGTGAACATAACAAGGTTCCTACCACAACAGTTCCCAAACCCAGTTACATATCAGCACCTGAGGAGCTTTGGGAAAATGCAGATTATTTGGCCCCACACCAGAACCTACAAAACTAGAATCTCTGGGAGCAGGGCTCGGGGCTGCAGTTGAGAAATCATAAACTTCTCAGAGTTAGAAATCATCAGGGGATGTTGGTCATGTGGTTACCTTGCAGGTCCCAGATGCCCCATGTACAACGAAGGAATGAAAACGGGCTCCCCGCTTCCTCAGAGGGAAGAACAAACAAGAAGTCCGATAATGCCGGACACCTTGAGCTCATCAGAAGAAAAGCACCACAAACATACAAGGTTTGTTATTGCTGTTACTCTGCTCAAGGAACACATTTGTTTGTAGGCCTCCTAGAGTTGCTGCACAAGCCTGCTTCCCTTTGGAAAGAAATCTTCGGAGCCTGTCAGTATCCATCTGCAGTGGACAATATGCAGGTGGGACTTCTTCCAAAGACATTCACCCCGGAGGTGGCTTCAGGACAACTGGGTTTGGTGGTGATGGGCACTGGTGGTGTGTACATGTGCACGTGTGTGTGTGCACGTGCGTATTTCGGTAGAGGGGCAGGGGGCCCTATCCACAACTTGCCATATCTTGGCATTTGTGCCCATCATCCTGAGAATGGGACTGATGTTCTGATAGCAAAGCTTTTATCACAGAAGCTCATCCACAGATTATAGCCCCAAGAAGCCACAAATAACATCTAGTCGACGCTTCCAAAAGCATTCCCAGTTTATACGTATTTATAGCAGAAAAACACAGGAAGGAAACATACTAATATGTTGATTACGGTTATTGCTAGATAGTGGGATTTCAGGTAATTCAGCATTTTTCTTTTTATAGTTTTGTTTGTGTGTGTGTGTGTGTTGTTTTGTTTTGTTTTTTTTACAATGGCCATGCAATATGTATAATCAGAAAATAACGGGGTTTTTCACTACAAAGGGGAGGAGGGAGGCAGGAGATGGTATTGCCAGATCTCAGAGGCTGGGACAGCCTGGAGACAGCTGGATTTAGACAAGCCTGCCTCGGGCGGTGGGGGGGCAGCTGGGGTCACCAAGTGGAGCTGTTTGGGAACTAGAAACACTGCTAGAGTTGCTACCTGAGACAGAAAGAAAGCACAATACCCAGGTCTCTCCCTTCCTCCCACTCTCCCATTCCCTGCCTCTGCCTCCCTTTGGCTGACCCTGATGATACAGAGCAGAGCCTGAGACGGGCAAGAAATAGGTCTGAGGCAAACAAGCAAATGACCGGCACCATCACTTCTCATAATTATTTTCCATTTTATCTTTGGACATTTGGAAGCATAGGAAGGGAGGGATAAGCCCACACAATCCTACGGCACTCCTGGCACCATCACACCAAAAGAGAATGCATTTTTAAAGCATGTGAAAACCACCAAGCTGGATTGCATAAGATCATTTTTTACAGAAAGGCCCTAAGGCATCAAAACCAGAAGTGGGAGGAAGGAGTGCAGTTCACAAAATAAGCTGTATTGCTCATTGGAAATATTTTATAGATAGGCTTAGATATTTAGGCCTATTCATAAAATGTATAAACAGAGAGCTCTTGTGGATAAGGTTTCATCACTTA
Organism: Mirounga leonina; assembly: GCF_011800145.1. NCBI lineage: Eukaryota > Metazoa > Chordata > Mammalia > Carnivora > Phocidae > Mirounga > Mirounga leonina. The sequence goes on along the minus strand of NW_023270377.1, from coordinate 80,596,890 downwards.
TTTGCAAGAGGAAGGAGATAGTGACACAAGGCTAGGTTTTCCAGGCAGGACATCACTTTCTTCATTGTCTTTGTTCTTTGTATAATCAGGCAGTGCTCTGAAACATGCAGACCCCATTACAACAACAATAATGATCCACTTGAAAGAAGGAGACAATCGAATACTCACCAAACCAACCCAGAATGTGCAGACTTTTGCAGTTTGTAATAATTCTAGAAGAGAGGCATAATCTATTTCTCCAGTACCTAGTCATGCACTTCACCTTCTAAAACAACATCAGATTCTATCGTGTTTTATGAAATTCTCTGTAGCTGTGGGTTAACTAGGTTTCAGTTTTAATTCTCTCTATACACATCTCTCATTCATTTATTAGAATTTCTTAAACTGCAGTCTTTGCTAAAAAGCCAGTCCACAAACACAATAAAAATTTTCATTAAAATATTTAAAACCCAGAACAGCAACAATAACATCAAAACGAAATGCTAGCAGCCTGCACAGCAAATCTCTGGAGACCCTTCCACCATGCAGCATTGTGGAAAGAGGCAGCGTTTCATGCTTGATCCTAAATGTTATCAAGCCCAGCCTCTTGAAGGGGCGTGGAAAGAAGAGCTATCAAAAATCTTGACCTGTCTAAAGAAAATGTCTGAAAGCCTTCCACTCTCTCCCTCTATTTTCTTTATAATGGATAGTTGGGTAGATGATAGATGGATAGCTGATAGATAGATAGATAGATAGATAGATAGATAGATAGATAGATAGATAGATAGAGGCACCTGTGTGGCTGTCAGTTAAGTGTCCAACTCTTGATTTCAGCTTAGGTCACGATCTCAGGGTCATGAGATCAAGCCCTGAGTGGGTCTCTGCACTGGGTGTGGAGGCTGCTTAAGATTCTCTCTCTCTCCCTCTGCCTCTCCCCACCTCTCCTTCCCACACCTGTGCACATGCATGCACACTCTCTCTCCCTCTCTTAAAAAACAAACAAACAAAAAAGGTAGATTGATCAAAAGATAGATAAAATGGCTGCATGGGGTTGAGCCTGCTGTGAATATGCTTAGCAAGGTACAATGCCCTAATCATGGGCACCTAAACAGAGTCGGGAACTTTTGATACCCCAAGAAGGATAGAGGGTCAACATAGCACCAAGAGATAGAGGCATCTGGGGACACTGCCTATATACACTGCCATATAACAAATCCATTGAAATGAGAATTCAGTGCCTGCTATACACCAAACATAATTATGTTTCCCAAACGAAATCCAGCAAACCAAGAAAATGGTTTCATACAAGAGTAGAGTGTTTGAAATGAGGACTGCTCTGGTAAACATTGGTCTCGAGGACTGTAAGGACAGGCCCAGAGAGCTAGCCCATGAGGCATGAGGACATGGCTCATTTCCAGGATTCTGCCTATAAGACCCTGCTCCCTTGGGCTCTTTTCCAGAAAATTCTGGAATTGTCTGTAATCCCTTTAACAAGAGCAGAGTTCCACAACTTGCAATAAAACCTCAAGTTGCAAACACACCTGGGAAAGGTAAAACTGTTAACTTGATTTCACACAAAGTCTAAATAGCTGCTTTCTTGAGAGTGGTTTTGATGTGAGGATGCAGGGTGAGTGATAACAAGGAGGAGATATAAGACAAGGATCCTGTGTACCTGAAAAGGAGTTGTCCTGCGGAGGAAGAACATAAGTCAAAAAGGATGTCTGAAATAAAATTCCCTTATGCCATAGTTTGGCCCAGCGAAGAATTTCTCTTGCTGACTTTGATGTTCACTGACAGGCTGTAGATATATCACAGCAACCGTCTAAATGACCCCACCCCAACTGAACGTAAGCCTAAAAGTCAGTCTCTGGAGGGTGGCCAGAAGCAGATTCCAGAGCCGGGTGCCACAAGCTCATGGTGATCCTGCAGCCAGGGAGAGAGCATCGTCAACAAGAAATACTGAGGGCTGCCAAGGAAAAGAGCAAAGAAACACGTTCTTTCAGACTATCTGTTGGTCTTGTAAAAAAAAACAAAAAACAAAACAAAACAAAAGCAAAAAAACAAAAACACCACTCTTCCTCCTTTGTTTTGGGGGTTGGTGATCCCAGCTCTACAATGCACTTGTTCATTGTGTTGCAGTGAGTTCCTACTTGCCCTTCCTAACCAGCTCTCATTTAACCCATGCACCCATCCTGTAAGGGTAGATGCTAGAACTGCATTTCACAGGAACAGTTCCATGACTCTCCCAAGGTCACAGAGCTCATTGCAGGTAACAGTATTTGAGCCCAAATCTGCCTTCCCTTTTGAAATCACCAAGCCCCTGAGAGCAAACATTATCAGGATGTAAAGTATCTGTATACTTAAAAATAGTTTTGTTAGTACCCAGTATTCCATAAACAAACCTATTAATTCACCATGTGTTTTTACATTGTTCTCTGTTTCCCTCCTCTGATCCTGTGGGATTCCTCTTTTACTTTTAACCTCCCCTGCCATTTCAGTGCACCCACTCCCTTTGTCTGCCCTCTTCTTTCTTACCTCTTTCTGATGTTTCTTCCCTTTCTTTACATCACTGAATGTCCTCAAAGCAGCGCTAATTAAGCTAATAAGTTTGACTTGACGAACAACTTCAAAAGCCTTTCTCAACCATGATTCCTCATCTGAATCACAGAACACAGGGGTGCCTGAGTGGCTCAGTTGGTTAAGTATCTGACTCTTGATTTCAGCTCAGGTTATGATCTCAGGGGCCTGAGATCGAGACCTGCGTTGGGCTCCATGCTCAGCGCCAAGTCTGCTTGTCTCTCTCTCTCTGCTCCTGGCCCTGCTCACATACTCTCTCATTCTCTCGCTCTCTCTCTCTAAAATAAATAAATCACAGAACACAGAATGACTGTTTTCAAGTCTCCCCAAAATTGTACATAGATAGTATTATTCTAAAGGCATAAGTGAAAAGTTTATTCATTACACACAGTGGACGCTTAACCTTTACTCAGATAAGGATACACTTTTACCTAGCAGTTAGTAAGAAATTAGTGGAAACTAATGGTTTTTGCCATTTATATACATATAATTTAGGGGTAGTGAGAAGTCAAATTCACATTTAAAGAGTAGCAAGCAACTCCGATAAAGAAATGAGAAAATGAAAACAAGTGTTAGATTTAGTAATAAACCCAAATAGTAAAGAATCCGGTCATTCTCATAGACTAATTCTTATGACATACACATACCACCTGTGCTGTTGTTTATTTAATATTTTCTTTAAATATCTTCATTTTTTCTACCTAAATATATTTAAAAGATACCTTATATCATTACCAAAAATGGAAAAGCAGTCTCATTTATACCAAAAGCCAAACAATGTTATATTAAACAATGTTATATCAAAGTATCTCTCTATGCTATTACAGTCAAAGGCTGAGGCTTCCTCTTTTTGCTTCAAAGGTAGTAGTGTTAAAGACATACTAGTACCCAGCTAAGCCTGTCTCCTTTACATAATCAGAAAAAAATGGAAGGAGAATTGAAAAAAGAAAGATTTTCTATGTGATTCTGTTTCATGAAATGTAGGGCTCCAGTCCCATCTAAAATCATTTTGACCATCGCCATGGTACTCAACTTACTCTGGAAAATCGTGTATTAAGAAAATCAATCAACAAATACTTACTGAGCCCAGTGATTTTTCATTGCACTGTACTTGGAATTACAAAGTCTCTTTGGATAAAGAGCCGATATTCTAATTTTGGAAGACCTACTCCACTACAATATGGCAGATGCTCAAAGTCAACTCCATCTGGCTCTTTAGAAGATACATAAAACCTTGCTACATGTAACTCGTTTCAAGTTTCGAAGACCCCAGGAAAAAAAAAAAAGTAGTTGCCTAAACAAAATCCAGCTCCACAATAAAACTTCTAAGTCCAAGTGCTAAGGAAGGGGTTCCAAAGCAAGGGCTGCACAGGTCAAATTTGAAGATTAAGTTCATATAACTAGTCTTTGATGACATGGATTATTTCCATGAATCTCATTATTAGCCAAAATTCTGAAATAAAATCATTTTATAGCTTAGCCCAGGGAAGAACTTACTTCTCTTATTCTCCTTCCCCAGTCCTTTTTATTACTCAGAGATGATACATATTTGAATAAAGAGAAACGAGAAAATTCCAATAAACAAAACTTAAAGTAAAACTCACTCTTCCTCCTCACAATTATTCCTATAATAGCTAGAAACACAAACACCAGGATCATTGTATTTCAGCAATTGCCAGGGTGACAAAGTAATGCCAGACAGCTGCATATGCTGTCTTTTAATGTTTTTATTTGTTAAAATAGTTTAAACGCTGTTTGGATCCTCATGCTAGCTGGCTAGAAATGAATTTCAGTTCACTTCATGTTACAATGTCTCTAAGGCCAAAGAGCCTCAGACTTTTTGAAGTTCCCCACACTAACAGGGTCCACGTGTATAAATAAGGAGAGCAAGCCTCACAGCTTGGGGGTTTGCAGCCCTGGATCTCACTCCCACAATGATTGAAACATTCCCAACTTGATTAACTTTCAGAGCCCGTAAAGTGCTTTGAGCGCCTCGGAGAAAGACGCTATATAAATACAAAGTATTATTATTAGGCGGCACTGGAATTTATTAGCAGTTCGGGTACTCCCTCGGTCTCTTGGCATTAGTTTTTGTTTCGGCTTACACAAACCCACCTGTAGGCATAAAACAAAATTCAGTACCACGATTCCAAAGTCACCCCCCCTCGAATAACAAAGAAAGCAAAGATATTAGACATTAGACATAACGAACCTCGGGTGCTATTGCGGCCTCTTGACCCAACCACTGCGCCTTAAGTCCGGGCTCGCTGAGCCCCGACCACTTACTCCGTGCCTCTCCGGGGCTAAGTTTGGCGAGCCGTCACGGTTGCTCTCCTTTGTATCTACTACAACAATGAATGCAGCCCCAAGACTCTTTATTTCCTAACTGGTGTTCTCACCCAATAGCTTAGCTAAACTTTCACGGCCCACCCTTGTCTTACGGACATTTCTGGATGTAATGATTTTTGTGACTTCAGTATCAACTATCAAACGTCGTATTTTATTTGCCAATTAAGTAAGGAATATCTATGGATTTTCTATAGTAACTGAAAGGAAAACTCTCCCCCCCCCCACCCCCCCACCCCCATGCACACTTCCATGGGTAGGGTATTGTGCTGTGTATTGTGCCGGAACAGAAGGGAATATGGACTATAAAACACATCCACGGGGGCGCCTGGGTGGCTCAGATGGTTAAGCGTCTGCCTTCGGCTCAGGTCATGATCCCAGGATCCTGGGATCGAGTCCCGCATCGGGCTCCCTGCTCCTTGGGAGCCTGCTTCTCTCTCTCTCTCTCTGTCTCTCATGAATAAATAAATAAACTCTTTAATAAATAAATAAATAAATAAATAAATAAATAAATAAATAAATAAATAAATAAAACACATCCACGGGACTGAGGGTTCAACTGAAGAAGTAGATGTATGCACCCGGAAAGATGATTAACAATATAAAGCAGGTAGTTCTTTCTTGCTGAATGAATGAAATCAGACATAATATTAATTATAAATGAGTTTCTCAGCAGGAGGTCAGAGGAATAAGTGAAATAGAGCAATGCATCACCATAGTCCCACTGGGACCAAACTGGTGGTCCTTAATGCCAGGTTTCCATTAAGATCACCTGGAAAGCTTTAAAATAATACTGATGCCTGGGCCCCACCTCAAACCATTACATTAGAACCTCTGGACATAGAGCCCGGGCATAGCATTTTTAAAAGCTCTCTAGGGAATTCTAATATGCAGCCAAGGTTGAGAAACACTGGGCAAGACTTTGAAGGAATCAGCTGGACAGAAAAGCAGTAGGGACAACATAAAGGTGAGGGAAAGCCCCACAGGTGACTGGGAAGGTGAATTTGGGGAACTGTGAGGCAAGCCAGGGCAGATGGCAAAGGAGTCTGACAAAGGAACAGTGAGGAATAGCATGAGGGAGAAGGTCTGGGTTGATGTATGGAAGGATTTAAAGTCCAGAAACATAGCTTGACTAATCCTTTCTTCCTTGGCCATAGTCATTCTGGGCCTCATCTCTGCTCCAGGTGTTGGACATTTTAATATTTAAAAAAAAAAAATTTTTTATATTAAAATGGCACCCTACCTATCTCTAGAATCTGTACTTTTCTGGGCTGAATCTCTCCCAGTTCAGCCATTCCTCTAAAGACACTCACGCATTCTAAAAGCTCAAAGACCAGGAAAACTTGGTGTTGGGGATGTGGCCCTCCTTCAAGCTCGGTGGTGGGTCCTTTCCGTGTGACGCTGAGACACCCTGGCACTTTCGCATTCAGGTCACATCGCTGCGCGCATATGGAGCTCTTAGTCAACTAAAGCCTTTAGAGCTGGGTGCGTGCTGTTTTGTCTTGCTCTGTTTTAATAAACCACATAGTTGTTCTATGTATGTGCAGTTGATTTTTTTTTAACTGCAGGACTTTGTATTCATCTCTGTTCTGTTTCAGCATATTTGTTTTGGCCCGCTCTTCCAGCCTCCTTCCTTGAAAGTTAATTGTGTTTGATTAACATGATCTGAATGTGTCTATTTCCAAGTGCCAAAGTGAAGTGTTCATTAGCCCTTTAGTGAGATACACAAATTACTCCACCAAACAGTAAGAAACCAATTTGGACTCTTGGGAATAATTTAACTCAAGTCCAAGACACATCTATGCCATTTCCCTGGTATTACTGCCACCTAAACAATTTATATTAAGGAAAGAGAGCAAGCAATCAATGTGCTAAACAAAGAAGTGAGGAATCCTGAGGTGAGAGATTCCTCTATGACTTTCCTCGAACTTGGATCACTCAAACATCATCTATACTTCCTCTGTAGAAGCCCAACGTAAGATGGCAATGTTGGCCCTGAATCCTCTTTCTGCCCTTTAGAGTCTTTATGGCCACACACTGATTTATTTCATTCCAAGATCCCAAGTCTTATTGTCTTATTTATTATAAGCCTCTTCAAAATTAAATCTACAAGAAATGTGATTTCTGTTTGGAGGACAGATTGGAGAAAGACACTGCCTCCAATTAGCACTACTGTCCAAATAGCAACCTCCATCCTCACCTGGACTTAGCTCTGGCCAGCACCTGCTTTCCTCCACCTGTACATCAGAAATTACATTGACCTGCTTTGCTCAGCATAGCTAATAAAAAGTTGTGCCATCCAGATACAACCCGGCCTGCAAATGCGTTCTGCTCTGTAAGTTGCATGGTACAGCCTTGCATTTTCTAAAGCTCAGGAGCCATGTGCCTCCAAAGTTTGCGTCTCAGTTACAATCAAGAGAATTCCCTGTGTTTGCAAGAGATGCTACTGTTTACTTGGCGGGATCATTTCCTTCAATAAATAACCTAATCCAAAGAACAGTGGTTCTTTGTGTTCTTGTTCATTTTCTACTGTGTTCTTTTTTTTTAATTTAATTTTATTATGTTATGTTAGTCACCATACAATACATCATTAGTTTTTGATGTAGTGTTCCATGATTCATTGTTTGCGTATAATACCCAGTGCTCCATGCAGAACGTGCCCTCTTTAATACCCGTCACCAGGCTAACCCATCCCCCCACCCCCCTCCCCTCTAAAACCCTCAATTTGTTTCTCAGAGTCCATAGTCTCTCATGGTTCAGCTCTCCTCCGATTCTGCCCCCCTTCATTTTTCCCTTCCTACTATCTTCTTTTTTTTTTTTTGAAATACGGAACAAGAAAGATTAAAGAAAATACGAAGCATTGGAACCTGTGGAACCTCTCAGAGTTCAGAAATATACCTGAGCATGACCTCACACTGAAGGCTGAGCTATGTGTGTGAACATGTTTGTATATGAGTATGTTCTCAAGTGTACATATTGGGGGGGGTGTTAGGGCTTAGGGTTTAGCCTAAGACTGACTCGTGCTTCACTTCTTTGAACAGTGACAGCATAGCACAGGGAAGGAGGAAGGAAAGGAGCTCTGGACACCCAAACAATGAAGACAAAAGGCTACTTCTCATTCCACAAGTGAGATGGTGGAACTGGAGAGTTACGTGGCACTGAGCATTTCACGTTCCCATTCTGCAGCTTCCAAAAGTGGTCCTCATGCTTACTTTTCCCCCTTTGCTGATACTAATAATGATAGCACTTACCATTTCTAAAACACTTTTCATCTTCAAAGCATTATATGAACATTACCTAATTAACTAACATTAACTAATTATAATTAAACTTGCCCTGGGCTCACAAATCAGAAGAACTTTAGGAAGGGATGGGGGGGAGGAAGAAGAAGAGAAGAAAAGCTTTCTAGCCAGACAGGTTTTCCAAGTTTTCTCAGATGACATTTTGATTCAAATTATCACAGATTTTTAAACAATCCTTGAGATGAACTAATGGCCTTCCTTGCTTCCCAATGTTTAAATATGGATGGGAATGGTAGTAAAGAGTCTCCAGAAATGAAAATTGTCATTTTTATACCAACTTGCAATAATAGATGAGTTTAAATGCCAATTAAAAGGTGCTTCTCTGAAGCAACTTGCTCTAAAATACTGAGCCAGAGAGATTTCTTTTCCGAGAGCAACCTCCCACTTCTCTCTCTCTCTCTCTCTCTCACACACACACACACACACACACACACACACACACACACAGACTCACTGCTGAGTGGCGTCAGAATTCTGACTTCCAAGCTTTAAGTGCAGTGAGCTCAGTGTCCTAACTCACGAGCCTGTTTCAGACATTTTAATGTATCTATTGAATTTCCTTTTTATTAACCTTAGCAAAAACTTTCAGTAATATTATAACCCAAGATCAAATAAAGCATCCTGTTTCCATAATTCCTAGACAGAAAAGCCATATAATCAAATGAGTCTATTTGGATGCTTATTTTCTGTACATTACACTTATCTAAATTTATACTTGAAGGCGCGGGTGCGGAGATAGGGTTTAAGGCCTCTTAAAACTCTCTCGTTTTCATTCTAGAAATGTCTAAATGAAATATGTAGCTATGCCTGACTGGAAGCCACCTCTAAGACTTTGTTCTAGTCAGAACATGCTCAGACTGTTCTCAAGTATTCGCTTTAGTAACCCGCAAGTTCAGTATTGTATCAAAAATAATGTTCCTCTTTATATAAACTCCTCTTAAAATGTCAGTGTTTAGTAGGGCGGCTGTGAAAAATGTGGCAATAATGGCATAATTTATCTTGGTTTTTTTTAATTCACACTGCTTGCATTGGTGAAATTATTCTATTTCCATCAATAAAGCAGACCTTCAAAATGTTATAGAGAAATCATTGCCGCATGCCTGTATCCTTATAGGTTTTCTGGCTTTAAAGGCCTCCCAGCCTGGAAGGGATGTCATCTTCACCCCTGGGTGAGTCTAGGAGAGACTGAGCCAGCTCAGCTCACATGCGTTACTCTAAGAAGCTGCTTATCGATCAGTTAAGATGATGCGTGCCGCTTATCTCTGCTGAATTTGATCTTTTTATTGTTCTCCTCCAACCTCGATGTAATGAGAGCCTGCGGGCCAGTGCTTGGCAGATCTTTATGCACTGAAGTCACTTCCACCTTCTTATTCCGCCCGTGCCTCCCTGCTGAAGATTTACTTCATCTTTCCCCTCTGTAGACGGAATATCTGAGATTAGAGAGGGCATGGACGTGAACAAAAGCTGGAAGCACCATCAAGATGTCATCCATGAAGAGGCCAGAGCATCTCATCTTGTGCTGGATATTTGTAGTTATTCAAATATGACAATTAGCTTCCGCTTTGTGAAGACACCCGGCCATATTTTGAGGGTTTGGCTCTCTTAAGAAGTCTCTTGTTTTGATTTGTTTTTTTAAAACAGCAGAATTAATTCAGCGCTTGGAAAGTATCCAATATAAAAAAAAAAAGTGTGGATTACACAAAATTCAACATGTCAGATTGTAAAAGGGATGATCCCTTGGGCCCCCCGTCACGGGCCTCTTTCAGAAATATGAGACAAATAAAAGCGACCACAGAATAAATCAAAAGAGAGCATAATTTTGAAAAAAGATATTTAAAACCCTCTCTCCATAAGGCTAATGGCATGTGCCACTTTTATTTGATAGCCTGAAGTAAAATCACCTAAGAACCCCTAACACTCACAGAATCCATCTTTATTTTTCAGCTTCTGCCAGGGAAGTTCTATAGAACTTCTGAAAAGCCCCGTACACAGTGCATACAAGTCTGCAAAAGCTTGCTCTGCTACCTTAATCCCTTAGGAACATTTATTCACTACTGATGAAAACTGCATTTGTGAGCCCCGCCTATTTGCGGAATCCAAAAACTCGTCACCCTCTTGATAACTGCTCTACACAATTCCAGTTTCAAATGGCATCAAATCTGTCCACATAACAAACAGCTTGATACTGTGAGACCTTCCTCAAACATTCTTCTACGTAGAGAAAAAAAGACAATATTTTGTACACCATCTGTACTGAGCTTGACAATACATAATAAGCCACAAAGATTTGGTGGGCAAAGGTAATAAAAACCCAGTGTAAATATTTGGAGGCCAAAACTTGCTGGGCATAGGTTCAATACAGAGCCTATCACAAAATATTTTTACACTATTTGAATTTCTATACTCAATGCGGTGTGTAATTCCGGCTAAAAACTCATGGAGCTGTGATAGGCCCAATCTCCACCTTTGTTTGATCTGTGCCACTTGAGAGAGAATGAAGACTCTCATTAGAATTTGAGTTTGAGGGGTGCCCCAGTGGCTCAGATTGGTTAAGCGTCTGCCTTTGGCTCGGGTCATGATCCTAGGGTTCTGGGATCGAGCCCCGCGTGAGGCTCCCTGCTCAGTGGGAAGCCTGCTTCTCCCTCTCCCTCTGTCATTCCCCCCTGCTTGTGCTCTCTGGCTCTCTCTCTCTGCTCTCTGTCAAATACATAAATAAAATCTTAAAAAAAAAAAAAAAAAAGAATTTGAGTTTGAATAACTTTTTCCAAATAAAGGTAAAATAACTTCAAAAAATGAAATCGTCACTTCCAAAAAGAAAAAGTCTCAAGATCAAGGCTGTTTGTTTGGGGGGTTTGAAGCAAAGAGGGGTTCCATGTGTAAAATGGCTAGAAATGGAGGAAAGATCAATTTATAAATTTGATTTTTCAGAATGAACTATTTAAAAATCCAGAATATCTGAATAACCCACACTCCCATTTGCCAGGATTGTCCCCTAAAAGGGACTTTATGTTCAGAGCCTCCTTCAACCTAGAATTTGCATCAAAGCGGAGAACAGAAGCCCAGCCAGGGAGTCATGCACAGAATAAGGGAAATGGAGGACATGGATTCATGTTTAGTAAATGAACTAAGACAATCTCTGTAATGACTGTTACATTTCATTTGTGTACTCCAAGCAAAATCTGTTAAAAATAAATTATATATGTTTAAACTGGAAGTGTTCCTAGCATAATGGTATAAGGTACCCAGGGCTAAATTGAAATGATCATTCTAAAACTACAAAAATCTCAGGAACATAAATTATAATTTCACGGTATGCCTTGAAATGGTAGTTTTGCAATAAAATTAAAATATATATTCTCAGTGTTTGTCTGGCAAATGCAAATACATGAAACAAACATGGTTAGTAAATGAACCAACAATTTGCTACACTTGGAGAAATCTGTTTTTACACTGAATACTTCAATTGGCAAAAACCTAAAAATTTTATCTTTCTAAAGGAATTACCATTGGTATAACTCACGCAACTCACGCGATGGTTCCAAAATGATCAGTGAATAGTAACAATAGAGATTTGCTGTTGAAAGAAAGAAAGAGAGAGAGAGGAAGGAGGGAGGGAGGGAGGGATGGAAAGAAGGAAGGAGGGAAGAGAGGGAGGGAGGGAGGGAAGCAGGGAGGGAGGGAGGGAGGGAGGAAGGAAGGAAGGAAGGAAGGAAGGAAGGAAGGAAGGAAGGAAGGAAGGAA